>NW_026733149.1:75000-333848 GCF_028476545.2 Physella acuta
TATGTGTGTGTGTGAATAGGTATAAGTATAGGTGTAGGTGTAGGTGTAGGTGTAGGTATAGGTATAGGTATAGGTACGGGTACGGGTACTGGTAAGGTACAGATTTTAGATAGAGATAGTAACAGAGACAGATAGATTATCCTATTGCTGGCACCTCAAATTCAGCTTTGTGAAAACAAATGTCACCTCGTGTGTGTGTCGGGGAATTCTACTCTTGAGGTACCACTGTACCACTGTACCACTGTACCACTGTAGCACTGTACCACTGTACCACTGTACTGATATATTTAGATTTTTTTTGTAAATATAGAAAAAACAATGTCTATAAACCTTGTTTGGCTACCCTGTCACCACTCCAGCCCCCACCCCACCCCTACTCCCACCCCCACCCCCACTCCCTGAAATATTTAAAAGCCAATAATGTATGACGTAACAGGTGGCTGTTTGTTCAATGGGAAAATCCTGGCCAGAGGTGAAGTTGGTAAAGACAGCAACTGTGGCATGACGTGTCTGTGTCTGGACGAGACCAGTGGTCAGATGTCTTGTCTCGACAGGTCAGTACTCTCACATTTTGTCAAATGACATGTTTAACGCACATAATATGTCAAATGACATATCTAACGCACATGTCATGTCTAATGTCATATCTAACGCACATGTCATGTCTAATGACATAACTAACGCACGTGTCATGTCATTCCAATGTAAATTTGTAATATTTAATGAACGAATGTCAAGTCGGGGCTAATGACCAATCAAATACAGATGACAGATTTGTTCTAATGTCATACAGATGACAGGTCTGTTCTAATGTCATACAGATGACAGGTCTGTTCTAATGTCATATCAAATACAGATGACAGGTCTGTTCTAATGTCATACAGATGACAGGTCTGTTCTAATGTCATATCAAATACAGATGACAGGTCTGTTCTAATGTCATATCAAATACAGATGACAGGTCTGTTCTAATGTCATACAGATGACAGGTCTGTTCTAATGTCATACAGATGACAGGTCTGTTCTAATGTCATATCTAATGCAGGTGTGCCACCTACGCACCGGACAACAAGTTCTGCACTATCGTCACCGACCCGTTTGATGCCTGCTGTAAGGTGCCCAGCTGCCCGCTCTCCGTGCACAACCCGCCCATTGGCTCATTCCCACAGCCGCATGTAAGTTCATCTGGGATAGGTGGGTCATCATTGGGATAGGCGGGTCATCATTGGGATAGGCGGGTCATCATTGGGATAGACGGGTCATCATTGGGATAGACGGGTCATCATTGGGATAGACGGGTCATCATTGGGATAGGCGGGTCATCATTGGGATAGGCGGGTCATCATTGGGATGGACGGGTCATCATTGGGATAGGCGGGTCATCATTGGGATAGACGGGTCATCATTGGGATAGACGGGTCATCATTGGGATAGGCGGGTCATCATTGGGATAGGCGGGTCATCATTGGGATAGACGGGTCATCATTGGGATAGACGGGTCATCATTGGGATAGACGGGTCATCATTGGGATAGGCGGGTCATCATTGGGAGACACGATTCATCCTTCTTATTAACAAATCATCACATAACTAAACAAAACTTTACAAACTAACGAAACAAATCACAGCAAGAAAACATCTAAACACCCAGCCAAATTACTTCCCTTACCTAAAGGAAATGAAAAAAATAAGTAAAATCATGAAGCAAAAAAAAAAAAAAAATAATGAATGCAAACTTTAAAAATCAGTTCCTAAAACATTCCATTCCAGTGTTACCGAGAATACGCAGATGGTACACAACAGGGTTAAATTTAGTTGTAAACAACAATCCCAGTTCAACAGATTTGCTAAACAATAAAAATAAAGTGAGTACAGATTAGAGAGGCAACTTATCCAAGGCCAGTGGACACCAACCCACATAACCCGCAGCCACCGACCCACACAACCCACACAACCCACACAACCCGCAGCCACCAACCCACACAACCCGCAGCCACCAACCCACACAACCCGCAGCCACCAACCCACACAACCCGCAGCCACCAACCCACCAACCCACACAACCCGCAGCCACCAACCCACACAACCCGCAGCCACCGACCCACACAACCCGCAGCCACCAACCCACACAACCCGCAGCCACCAACCCACACAACCCACACAACCCGCAGCCACCAACCCACACAACCCGCAGCCACCAACCCACACAACCCGCAGCCACCAACCCACACAACCCGCAGCCACCAACCCACCAACCCACACAACCCGCAGCCACCAACCCACACAACCCGCAGCCACCGACCCACACAACCCGCAGCCACCAACCCACACAACCCGCAGCCACCAACCCACACAACCCGCAGCCACCAACCCACACAACCCACACAACCCGCAGCCACCAACCCACACAACCCGCAGCCACCAACCCACACAACCCGCAGCCACCAACCCACACAACCCACACAACCCACACAACCCGCAGCCACCAACCCACACAACCCACACAACCCGCAGCCACCAACCCACCAACCCACACAACCCGCAGCCACCAACCCACACAACCCGCAGCCACCAACCCACACAACCCGCAGCCACCAACCCACACAACCCGCAGCCACCGACCCACACAACCCGCAGCCACCAACCCACACAACCCGCAGCCACCAACCCACACAACCCACACAACCCGCAGCCACCAACCCACACAACCCGCACAACCCGCAGCCACCGACCCACACAACCCGCAGCCACCAACTCACACAACCCGCAGCCACCAACCCACACAACCCGCAGCCACCAACCCACACAACCCACACAACCCGCAGCCACCAACCCACACAACCCGCACAACCCGCAGCCACCAACCCACACAACCCGCAGCCACCAACCCACCAACCCACACAACCCGCAGCCACCAACCCACACAACCCGCAGCCACCAACCCGCACAACCCGCAGCCACCGACCCACACAACCCGCAGCCACCAACTCACACAACCCGCAGCCACCAACCCACACAACCCGCAGCCACCAACCCACACAACCCGCAGCCACCAACCCACACAACCCGCAGCCACCAACCCACACAACCCGCAGCCACCAACCCACACAACCCGCAGCCACCAACCCACACAACCCGCAGCCACCAACCCGCACAACCCGCAGCCACCGACCCACACAACCCGCAGCCACCAACCCACACAACCCGCAGCCACCAACCCACACAACCCGCAGCCACCAACCCACACAACCCGCAGCCACCAACCCACACAACCCGCAGCCACCAACCCACACAACCCGCAGCCACCGACCCACACAACCCGCAGCCACCAACCCACACAACCCACACAACCCGCAGCCACCAACCCACACAACCCGCAGCCACCAACCCACACAACCCACACAACCCGCAGCCACCAACCCACACAACCCGCAGCCACCAACCCACACAACCCGCAGCCACCAACCCACACAACCCACACAACCCGCACAACCCGCAGCCACCAACCCACACAACCCGCACAACCCGCAGCCACCAACCCACACAACCCACACAACCCGCACAACCCGCAGCCACCAACCCACACAACCCACACAACCCACACAACCCGCAGCCACCAACCCACACAACCCGCAGCCACCAACCCACACAACCCACACAACCCGCAGCCACCAACCCACACAACCCGCAGCCACCAACCCACACAACCCACACAACCCGCAGCCACCAACCCACACAACCCGCAGCCACCAACCCACACAACCCGCAGCCACCAACCCACACAACCCGCAGCCACCAACCCACACAACCCACACAACCCGCACAACCCGCAGCCACCAACCCACACAACCCGCACAACCCGCAGCCACCAACCCACACAACCCACACAACCCGCACAACCCGCAGCCACCAACCCACACAACCCACACAACCCACACAACCCGCAGCCACCAACCCACACAACCCGCAGCCACCAACCCACACAACCCACACAACCCGCAGCCACCAACCCACACAACCCGCAGCCACCAACCCACACAACCCACACAACCCGCAGCCACCAACCCACACAACCCGCAGCCACCAACCCACACAACCCGCAGCCACCAACCCACACAACCCGCAGCCACCAACCCACACAACCCGCAGCCACCAACCCACACAACCCGCAGCCACCAACCCACACAACCCACACAACCCGCTGCCACCAACCCACACAATCAATACACACACAATTTGTCATGAGTGATGACAAGACTCCTTAAGCTCCCAATGGGTATAACCAAGGAACTTAATGCCAGCTATAATCCAATGGACAGATTAACACACACACAATTTAAAACAACTGAAATTGGAGGCTGACAAAACCACAAATATACTATAGGCCAGGGGGGGGGGGGGGGCAGTTGTTTTAGCTCGAGTGCCACTTTGTGGTAGCGGATTTTAGAGGAGGGCCGCACACATGTAAAGTCCTGACATATTTTTTTTTGCATAAAAAACGTGTTAATAATAAGCTTTTGTGTAATAATGCACTAAAAAGTAGAAAATAAACAATACACTGCTATTTAAATAACTATAAAGAAAAGCGTGGGTCTCTTCTCAAATATTAGTAAAGATATCCAATAGATACTAAAACATTATTTATGAATTTTTTCGGAGTGTTTAAGCTTCACTTAATTTGGACATTTAAAAATATTGCTGTTACAAAAAAATTCATAAAAAACGTTTTAATAACAAGCTTTTATGTAATGATGCACTAAAAAGTAGAAAATAAATTATAGACTACTATTTAAATAACTATAAAGAAAAGCGTGGGTCACTTTAGTATCTATTGGATACCTTTACTAATGTTAAGGAAGACACCCACGCTTTTCTTTATAGTTATTTAAATAGTAGTCTATAATTTATTTTCTACTTTTTAGTGCATCATTACATAAAAGCTTGTTATTAAAACGTTTTTTATGAATTTTTTTTTCAGTACTTTACATGTTTTATTTACAATAGAGTTACATGACTAAAAACCATTGCGCGCCTACTGAACATCACGTTCAGTAGGCGCGCAATGGTTTTTGAACGCAGCCATTACGTGATGGCGCAGCTATTGAAGGTGATGACGCGTGTGGTGTGGTTGGCTAGACATGCCTACTAATTCGGTCCAAATTTTAATTAATTCATAAAAAATTAATTAGGCATCCAATTAAGTCAAATTTAAATTCAGATTGCATTGTCTTCATGTCTTGACCCACTTGCCAACTGTGAATCGTATCGGTCAAGTAGAACTGTCCGAATTTTCACTCCTGCGTTTCCATCTAGACAGACAGACTGTCGACAGACTGTCGACAGAGGAAGTGAGTTAAAATTTTTTATTAATTCATAAAAAATTAATTAGGCATCCAATTAAGTCAAATTTAGTTTCAGATTGCATTGTCTTCATGTCTTGACCCACGTGCCAACTGTGAATCGTATCGGTCAAGTAGAACTGTCCGAATTTTCACTCCTGCGTTTCCGTCTGAACTGACGACTGACGACTTACGACAGACAGAGGAAGTGAGTTAAATAAAAGCTTGTAATAAAAGCTTGTAAAAACTGAAATAAATCTGACAAACCGGAAAAGTGCGTATTTTCATTGCACGTGCATGCTCTTGACACAGCCGCTCCAAAAAATACGAGACAACGTGCGGTCGCGGACATTAAGCAAATCTCAGTTCAAGGTTGAGTTTTCTGAATTTTGGCCGGCAACAGAGGAAATATGTGGCGGACCGCATGTGGCCCGCGGGCCGCATGTGGGCCGCCCTGCTGTAGGCTACTAAACAAATGGTCAAAATACGTTAACAAAGAGACCAGTGGGTAACTCACAATAGCAAATTAATAAGCGCAGGAGCTAATCCTAACCCACAGGAGCTAATCCTTACCCACAGGAGCTAATCCTAACCCAAAGTAGCTAATCTTAACCCACAGGAGCTAATCCTAACACACAACAACTGACAATCACCTATCATTCCTTAAAACAACACACACACACACAAGGGAGACTATGACTACAACACACACACAACCAAGGGAGACTATGACTACAACACACAACCAAGGGAGACTATGACTACAACACACACACAAGGGAGACTATGACTACAACACACACACAAGGGAGACTATGACTACAACACACACACAAGGGAGACTATGACTACAACACACACACACACACAAGGGAGACTATGACTACAACACACACACAAGGGAGACTATGACTACAACACACACACAATCAAGGGAGACTATGACTACAACACACACACACACAATCAAGGGAGACTATGACTACAACACACACACAAGGGAGACTATGACTACAACACACACACACACAAGGGAGACTATGACTACAACACACACACAAGGGAGACTATGACTACAACACACACATAATCAAGGGAGACTATGACTACAACACACAACCAAGGGAGACTATGACTACAACACACACACAACCAAGGGAGACTATGACTACAACACACAACCACACAATCAAGGGAGACTATGACTACAACACACACACAATCAAGGGAGACTATGACTACAACACACACACACACAAGGGAGACTATGACTACAACACACACACACACAATCAAGGGAGACTATGACTACAACACACACACAATCAAGGGAGACTATGACTACAACACACACACACACAATCAAGGGAGACTATGACTACAACACACACATAATCAAGGGAGACTATGACTACA
Source organism: Physella acuta (assembly GCF_028476545.2). Taxonomy (NCBI): domain Eukaryota; kingdom Metazoa; phylum Mollusca; class Gastropoda; family Physidae; genus Physella; species Physella acuta. Next base: position 81,756 of record NW_026733149.1, read on the forward strand.
ACACACACACAACCAAGGGAGACTATGACTACAACACACACATAATCAAGGGAGACTATGACTAGATGTTTCTCCCTCAGATCGTGTACAGCGTGGTGAAAACTCCTGACTTAAAGGAATTGTTTGGCCTCCACACAACCCCCCGCCCGACGGTTGCTGACCTGCATACGTCACCACTCTCCATGTCCACCTTTGACCCTTCACACTCAGTCAAGCCACAAAGCGCAAATGATCTACCGACAATGCCACCAGGAAAAGTTGTAGATCCAAACGCCACAGGTATGATGTCTGTCCTACCAACAAATGACGTCATCTCTATTTGGATATTTTGATACAGAATGTTTTTATATCATAATACTTGTATCATAACACTTGTATCATAACACGTGTATCATAACACTTGTATCATAATACTTGTATCATAACACTTGTATCATAACACGTGTATCATAACACGTGTATCATAACACGTGTACCATAACACGTGTTTCATAACACTTGTATCATAACACGTGTATCATAACACGTGTATCATAACACGTGTACCATAACACGTGTTTCATAACACTTGTATCATAACACTTGTATCATAACACTTGTATCATAACACTTGTATCATAATCAGGGACCGAACTACCATGCACCAGACCCCTCAGCCCCAAAGCCGACCATAATTAATATTTTAAAAAAATTAATTTAATTTTCGTGCATTGTTGCCTTGATATTTGGCTTGTAAAAAATTCTGTAGCAGCGGTACGATTATCTTTATTTTACAGGCACTATACCACGCTCTTCCACCAAAAACCTCTACATAAAGTGTAGTGTAAAAGATAGGCAAAACTTCAAATTTTAATGACTTCTGTGACTTGTTGCTCCCCTCTGATAACCAAATAGGGGACATGTTCGCACGTTGGTGTTCTAACTGTTCGACCGGTCCTCCAAATAGGGGACACGTTCACACGTTGGTGTTCTAACTCTTCGACCGGTCCTCCAAATAGGGGACACGTTCGCACGTTGGTGTTCTAACTCTTCGACCGGTCCTCCAGGGTGTACTGGGGCGGGATCAATGGCGACCAAACAATAGGCTACTATAGACTACTATTTAAATAACTAGAAAGACAAAAAAGCGTGGGTCTCTTCCTAAACATTAGTGAAGGTATCCAATAGACCTACTAAAGTGACCCACGCTTTTCTTTATAGTTATTTAAATAGTAGTCTATAATTTATTTTCTACTTTTTAGTGCATTAGTACATAAAAGCTTGTTATTAAACCGTTTTTTATGAAATTTTTACAAGCTTTTATTTAACTTACTTCCTCGTCAGTCGTCAGTCTGTCTCGATCGAAACGCAGGAGCGAAAATTCGGACACTTCTACTTGACTGATACGGTTCACAGTTGGCACGTGGGTCAAGACATGAAGACAATGCATCGTGACATTAAATTTGACTTAATTGGATGCCTAATTAAATTTTTATGAATTAATTAAAATTTGGACCGAATTAGTAGGCATGTCTATCGAACCGCACCACACACGTCATCACGTTCAATAGCGCGTCATCACGTTTCAATAGGCGCGCAATGGTTTTTAGTCATGAAACTCTAGTGTAAATAAAAACATGTAAAGTACTAAATTTTTTTTCATAAAAAACGTTTTAATAACAAGCTTTTATGTACTAATGCACTAAAAAGTAGAAAATAAATTATAGACTACTATTAAAAAAACTAGAAAGAAAAGCGTGGGTCACTTTAGAATCTATTGGATACCTTTACTAATGTTTAGGAAGAGACCCACGCTTTTCTTTATAGTTTTTAGCGCAATTTCCATTCTGGAGAATAGCGTTTATTAACTTGTCATTTCTGGGAATGGATGGATGAATGAATGTATGGATGTATGTGTGTCCGCAGCTTTAAGTCGTATCTCCTCCTCAACGAAGCAATATCGAGTACTAGTTTCAAAGCAATTATGTTAAGCAAATTACGAGGATGAACATAGGCCAAAAAAATTCCGGGTTTCTTTCATGGATTTTCCGGAAAAGCAAAAAAACCTCGAAAAAATGCAGTTTTTGGCCCATATCTCGGCAACCAGACCACTTAGCGACCTGAAACATGTACCAATCGATTCCTGCCATAATTTAGAACATTATTGCCAAAAAAGTTTTCAAAAATATCCTTTCGTTCGGTCACAAAATTTTTTTTTTATTTAATTAAAATTTGGACCGAATTAGTAGGCATTTTTATCCAACCACACCACACGCGTCATCACGTTCAATAGCTGCGCCATCACGTTCAATGGCTGCGACATCACGTTCGGTAGCTAGGCGCGCAATGGTTTTTAGTCATGTAACTCTGTTGTAAATAAAACATGTAAAATACTGAAAAAAAATTAATAAAAAACGTTTTTAATAACTAACCAATGGTTTTACTAACCCTGCTCTTGATTTACGCTACGACAGAGCTGTTTTTAGATAACATAAGGAAATTGCGCTTAAATGTCACTAGACTTTTTAATTAACTTGTTTAAATAGTAGTCTATAATTTATTTTCTACTTTTTAGTGCATTAGTACACAAAAGCTTGTTATTAAAACGTTTTTTTATGAAATTTTTTATTGTTTACTTAAACTTTTAAAAATAGAATAAAATCTAGTAGAAAAAAAGAATTGCGCACCAAGCGAACGCCAAATAAAATGTGCATAATAGTGCGCAATATTATTAGTACTTTATAAGTTTACATACGTTTTTTGAGAAATCGGAAATAGCGTAAATTAGTACTTCGCGTCAACGGAAATTACTCAAAATGTGACAGAAGGTAGAGAATTAGATCTTTTACTTATATGTGAAATTTCATTTATCTATCTGAAATAGTACTCAAGTTATAGGCTTTTGAAAAATTCAAAGTAGAAAAAGTACCACTTCTAATTATCGGAAATCGCTCAAAAGTTGATACGTATCTACGATTTTGATAAAATACTTATATATGAAATTTCATCAACCTAGCTGTAACGGTACTAAAGTTATCGTGTTTACACACACACAGATACGCACACAGACACACAGACATAAGGACAAGATTGCAAAATTATGTTTTCCCGGATCAATGAGGTGTAAAACGTCGAGATTTGTAAAAATCTCGATTTTTTTACAAGCTTTTATTTAACTCACTTCCTCGTCATTCTGTCTGTCGTCAGTCTAGATAGAAACGCAGGAGTGAAAATTCGGACAGTTCTACTTGACCGATACGATTCACAGTTGGCACGTGGGTCAAGACATGAAGACAATGCAATCTGAAACTAAATTTGACTTAATTGGATGCCTTATTAATTTTTTATTAATTAATTAAAATTTGGACCGAATCAATAGGCATGTCTATCCAACCACACCACACGCGTCATCACGTTCCATAGCTGCGCCATCAGGTTCAATAGCTGCGCCATCACGTTTAATAGACGCGCAATGGTTTTTAGTCATGTAACACTATTGTAAGTAAAGCATGTAAAGTACTGAAAAAAAAATCATAAAAAAACGTTTTAATAACAAGCTTTTATGTACTAATGCACTAAAAAGTAGAAAATAAATTATAGATTACTATTTAAATAACTATAAAGAAAAGCGTGGGTCTCTTCTCAAATATTAGTAAAGGTATAAAATAGGTACTAAAGTACTAAAGTGACCCACGCTTTTCTTTATAGTTATTTAAATAGTAATCTATAATTTTTCTACTTTTTAGTGCATTAGTACATAAAAGCTTGTTATTAAAACGTTTTTTATGAATTTTTTTGCACGATTACAAGACTTTCTTTATACTTCGTATATAAGAGAAAGTAAAAATTAAAGCCGTTTGTGAACTATCGATTACACTCATTTTTATATATTCGTATCAAATATATGTCGTTGAAAAGCTGTTTAGAATTAATTTATCCATTCAAATATTTTCAAAAACTGCCCTCAACCTCTCCTTGAAGTCAACTGGAATGGCCAGGGAGAGTAAAACAATAACAGAACAATTTAAAATACACGATAGTGATATATGGTGTATAGCATGGTATTGCATTTATATTAAATTATATAACATCCCCAATCACCACAACATCCTGACTCTACTAATCCAAATTAAAAATAAGTGTTTGCTAAGTTACTATTATATTACTTGTATTTATTTCTTTAACTATTTCTAGCCTCAATGAAACCAGAAGTAATTTTATACTTATTACGCAAATGTTTGGTTGAAAAATATAATTTTTGGCAACACAAATGTGGACCAGTTTATTACTATTCATAATTGACGTCATTGGGAGGGGGGGGGGGGGGTGTCTGGCTTTTTGTAAGTCGTTTAAAAAAGCGTGACGTCATTTATGGATGGCCCCCTTAATCAGAAGGTTATCCGACGCGTGAAATGGCCACATACAGTTGTACATGTGAAAAACATGTTTCTGTCTTTTATGCATTACTGCCTTGAAAAGTTGGGAAGCTGTTGAGTACAGCCCCGCTAAGGCGACGCCCCACGGAAATATGATATTTAGCGCCCCGAGATCCCCAGTGGCTACCTTTGCACCTAGGATCTGCTTATTGTGTGTCCTGCATAGGAGCATAGGGTTACTGTCACACCCTTTTTGTGTGACTGGGTTCACGATATAAACTTGCCACAGGCCTTTCTCCTACCTTTATCTATCACATACGAAATCACAAGACAAGCCTTCTTTTACGTTCTATATACATTTATTTTGTCTTCACATAGACGGCGTGTTCAGCCAAGCTACGCCATGTTCTTGCCTTCCTCTCTTTTCCTCTCGCGCATGCGCACAGCAACTGTCTTTTTCTGATGCAATCTCACACACACACTCCCAAGCTACGATCCATAAATATTTCACTGTTATACGCCCTTTCTCCCGTTAAAAAAAAATAATTTATTAATTTTTTTTTGTTATATAGATCACATTAACTATAAAATCTTCATGATAACATAACAGTGAAATGAAAATCATGTGGAAAAAGAACTTGTCAATGAACATCCTAAATTATTTTATATGTACACTTTTTTAAATTAAATGAGAACTATACATAAGCCAATACTATATCCCATAGAGGAGTATTTCCCATGAACCCCTAAAACAACAACCAGGTACTCGGTACAACCTCGAGATACCAAAAATAAAACGGACTGCATCCTCAGTCTCGCAAAACAAAATCAACTATCAAGCGATGAAGATCAATTATCTCCAAAAACAACACTAAGCTAATGGGTTCATTATCCAACCAAGAAAATCAAACCTCTTAGGGTATAATAATTTAGCACATTGTACATTAGATATAACGATATAACTTAATCACATATTTCACTTGCTATATCAACTAATGGTGCATGACGACGCCCAACCAACTATTAGTATACAAATATAATATCCAATGGAGGACAATTTTCCATGACCCCGGGACAAACAAAGTATCTCGGCAAACCATCGAGATCCAAATAACCATAATCAATATCCCTCAAATAACTATGTTACGTATCAACCCGACAGCATCCAGCATGACTGGGTGACTACGACAATACAACTACTCTACAAGGGAAACAGGGAAAATACTGGGTCCAACAACCAAATCAGAAAATATATCCTCAATTGATATCATATCCAATAAACCAAAGAGTTCCTAAACCTAGCAATAACAAAGTAACAAATTACTTAGGTAAACCTTCCTAGTTTAATAAGAACAAATGACTCTAACCAGAGGCGTATCCAGGTTTTCGTTGTAGGGGGAGCGAAAAGAGCAAAAAAAGGCGCCAAATGTTTAACACGTTTTATATACGTATATATATATATATATATATATATATATATATATATATATATATATATATATATATATATATATATATATATATATATATATATATATATATATATTACTAACTGTATGTCATTACTTCGCTATGATGTAAAATAAATTGAAAGTAGCACTCTGAAGAAATAAGAAAAAACACACAATGTAGGCCGACAAAACAAAACTTGTACTTTTATCAATCTAAACAAAAAATAAAAAATAAATCTACACACACTACAACGAAAAACAGTGAACGTAACACAATCTGTTTTGTAATTCTTGTAAACAAATTTCTTACATAATAATTCCTGGAAAATTATTTAAGACAAGTGAAATAGGGGAAATGATCACTCTCTTAATATAAATATGTATATATCTACACATTTAATTATAAATCTCAAAACAAATAAATAATTACTTTAGAATATAATGAAATTGTTTAACACTATTTGTGTTTACAAAATGTTTTTGTCTATAATCATAATTTAATATATCGTCATCATAAATGCTAAAGTACTACAGCAGAATGAAAGTTTTTAAAATCAGAGTTGGTATAAAACCACGCTTTTCGGTACAATAGAAAGCCATTCGGAATAAAAGCCTACATTTAACTAAATATCGGTCTTTTAATTCAGATCATATATTTTTAAATAACTACTGCTTCTTTGTGTTCTTTAAAGATAATTTTAACATAGTGATAGCTTTGGGTTAGATCACTGTATTGATCACACACCTTTTTACTGGTATTTGCAAAAATAATATTCACAGAGTTTTACGTTTAAAAAGCTAATTTTTTTGGCGGCATGGTATTTTGTTACATCACTACGCGTTTTTCTACATCTACTTAACAGATCAGTTCGGGGTGGGTTGTGGGGGGGGAGGTGGGTTCAACTTCATTCACCACTGTCCGTTCACTTTAGGTCAATTATCCAACCCAGTGTATACCTAGGTGTGACATTAATGTCGATCTACACAATTGTGGTAGTGAGGTGTGTGTGGGGGGGGGGGGGAGGAGAGATAACCAACTTAGAGTGAACATAGCGTCAGTTTTTAGATGACTGTTCTAAACATACATATATATTACACAAATATATATTACACAAATATATATTACTGAAATAGATTTAAATAAGTAGCAGTGGTATTATGACAATATTTTTTTTACAGAGGGGTCCATGGGGGAGGGGGTTGTAACTTTTTCATATAATTTGTAATCGTAATCACTATCGCCCAAACTGTAAGAATACTACTACTTCATCAGTTGTATTTGTTTCTGTATTGTAATCTTTTTAAAATTAATCACACGATTCAAACTGTATATATAGAGTGATTATGTGTGAAGTTTTATGTATAACATTTTGTAATTCAATTATTCGTAAGCAAATACATTATACAGTTGCCTTAAATTTAACACCTCTCTTGCCAAGTGGTACTACCCGTAAAGGTTTTTTAGACATTGCAATGCATCGTAATAGTTATTTTTAGAATGGCAAACTGATGCAGCTGTTAATACGTGTTGTAAACGTAGACACTACTAGACTAGTACAATAATGCTTAATTTCTGAATGAAAAGAAATCTTGTGATTTACATAGATGTGCCGACCAAAAATATTTTTTTAACAAATATCATTGTTTAAAACTTTGAGTTTAAAAAGTTTCCAAAAAGGCGCCACTTTGCTGAAAATGGCCAGAGGGGGAGCGGCCGCTCCCCCTGCTCCCCCCCTGCGTACGCTACTGACTCTAACTAAGGAAAATCTCATCTTAGTGTAACCAAAAAATCATTAAACCTCACTAAGGAATATTGCCTCTTAGTGTATCTCAAATAAATCTAACTGAGGAAAACTCTATTTTAGTAGAACAAAATTATAGCTATGTAATAGCTCCCATGGGCAAATCATATCCTTGATCTCCCTACTTCAATGGTTGAGGTCACCTCCTCATCATAACATATGTAAATTACCACATCTGTCAGGTCATACTGCCATAATCATGTTCATTACTTAACAAGATATACAGTATGCATACAAATCATAAAGTACAATAAAATGTATGTTCATTTTCATTACTAAATTAAAATAGTGGTAAAACATATTTATACAAGTCATGTTATGACTTATTCTTATCTTGCTCACATTTGTAAAATGCTAATGTTCTCTGGAAGTACACATCACATACTACATTATTCAAAATTTCCTTATAAGGATTGGCTGATATGTCTCAGGTCATTATTTTCTTTAGTCAGTTCCATGTTTGTTTATTTATCTTTTATCTTTCTTGATAAAAAATTTAGCTAGTGTATTGTGCAGTCCCTTTACAGGTTAGCTTTTCTTGACATAATGTTCTTAGACAAATCCATTTTCCTTATGAAAGCAGTATTTACTGAGTCAAAATTCCAAACACATAGTTAAGCTCTGTTAATTGAATACACTTTAAACAACAATAGGATCCATTAGCATTACCATATAAAGTGTAAAAGAAATACACAACTGTTATGTTCATAAACATCAGCTAACAAAATACAAGGTCCAATAATAAACTAAACATTTGTTAACACATTATGATAACAAACTCCATGCTTTACTTTAAATGGTTTTCTAACTTACAAATTTTTCTAAAGTCAATAACATGTAAAATAATGTATGTTAGTGGTCCTCAGTGGTGGTAGCTATACTTTAAATCACTGATGCTTAAGTACCAATGCACACAACATAAAAATAACAGGTTTTGTTAGCCAAAAAGGAATGTGTACAGCCAATCACTGAAATAAATTTTTTAAAACTGTTGAGGTTGGTGATACACTAAAATGGTTAAAAATTAGATTGTTACATCCACTAAACCAGGTTATATATGCATGATAACTGATGTTACATATTAAAACTTGAAAGTGAAATCTTAAAGGAGTAGTAAGTTCAGTATATTTATCCACAAAATATTATAAAAATTGCATAGTCCAACCAATGATTTCACTTCTTTCTTTGTAGTAGGGGTTTTGATATTTAATGTTTTGTCCTTATTTCCTTCAGTAGGTCTAATTTCTTTATTTCCAACCTTGAATCCTAGGAATTCTACTGTATTTACTCCCACATGCAGTTTCTCTGGTGCTATGGTAAACACATGTTTTCTAAGTCTTTCTAGTATTTCTTTTAGTGTTTCTATGTGTTCTGCTCATGTGTTATTATGTATGCATATATCATCAACAAAGAAGACCAGGTTTTTCATTCCCTCTGTCATTTTATTCATGAATTTTTGGAATGTGGCAGTACTGTTCACAAGTCCAAATGGCATCACCTTCCATTGTCATAGACCTTTGCTAGATGTAAAGCGGTGTATTGTCTTGACCCCTTTTCCAGTCCTATTTGCCAGAAGCCTCTGTTCAAATCACAAGTGGTGAAAATTAAGGATTTACTGATAGTTTCTAAAATGTCTTTAGGATCATTCATGGGTGCAGCATCTATCTTAGTCCTTTTATTTAATTCTCGATAGTCACAACATATCCATACTTTGTTGTTCTTTTTTCTTACTATTACCATGGGTGATGAGTATGCTGATTCTGTTCTTTCTATTTGCCCAGATTCAAGTAGCAAATTCAGTTCTGCTTCAACAGCTTCTCTATAGGCAACTGTTACTTTGTAATGTTTCCCTTTCATAGCACTATAATCAGTCAATTCTATTTTGTGTTGAATTGTTTCAGTAAAACCCATTTCTGTTGTAATATCATCCTTGTATTCATTTATCATTTTGTCCATTATGTTTTTCTCCTTCACTGGGATATGATAAGTCTTAATTTCTTGTGTATTACAGCTTTCACTCATTATAGTACAGGCCATATGTTCCTCTTCTATCAGTTTCTCTGGCTCTACATATAATTTCTTCATTCTGTCCATGTGTATAGGAGTGTTATTTCCCTTTATGTTTATTTCATCATTTACATCAGATAGTTTCTTGATTACTTCAAAAGGTCCTTGAAATGCTTCTATGTTTTCTCTGTCTGGCAGTTTGACAAAAACTAAATCTCTTCTTTCAAAAGTTCTTAGATGTCTATGTTTGTTTTTTATATTTCTGTGCCTTTCACTGGCTAACTGTGCATTCTCTTGGGCTGTCTGAACACCATAAAATATTCTCTCTCTAGTCTGGTTTACTATTTCATGAGGATCAAAGTCCTCTTCCTGTTTATTTAATAATTCAAGTTCAAAAGGAGAAAAACCTGTTGACTCATGTTTAGTTTCTCTGTTTGCGAATAGTACTTGAGATTGGTTACTTTTACTTTTTTTAAACTCTAACTCATGCTGTCTCTGTTTTTCTCTATCTTCGGCCTCCATTTTAACTTCTGCTAGATCTAGTTCCCTATCAGCCTTCATTTTAACCATTTCCTTCTCAGCCTTCATTTTAATTTTATCCTTCTCAGCCTCCCTTTTAAATTTTTCCAACTCAGCCTTCATTTTAACTGTTTACTTCTCAATCTCCATTTTATATATAGCGAATTCCCTCTCTGACTCTCTTTCTTTCCTTTCAATTGCATCCAATTTCTTCTTTTCAGCCTCTGATACTTTATGTTCAACCCATTTGGCCTTTTCTGCCCCAGTGTATCCAAAAGAGTCAGCCAACTCCATGTATTTGGCATAGAACTCGATATCCATCGTAATGATGCAAGCACAGTTATTCAGTTACAATACTAAATCTAGATTTAATTTTTTTCCTTCACGGTGCTGAGCACCGACCACTTCTGACACCAAAATGTCACACCCTTTTTGTGTGACTGGGTTCACGATATAAACTTGCCACAGGCCTTTCTCCTACCTTTATCTATCACATACGAAATCACAAGACAAGCCTTCTTTTACGTTCTATATACATTTATTTTGTCTTCACATAGACGGCGTGTTCAGCCAAGCTACGCCATGTTCTTGCCTTCCTCTCTTTTCCTCTCGCGCATGCGCACAGCAACTGTCTTTTTCTGATGCAATCTCACACACACACTCCCAAGCTACGATCCATAAATATTTCACTGTTATAGTTACTATTTGAATTCACCGGCGGCAGTGTCATCCGGAGCGCATCACGTATGAGCAGTTTGGCCTCCATATTCTGTAAAAATGCTTACTATACTAAAGATGAGTCTCGATAGTACGATTCGATGACTAAATCTAACAGGGGTTGCACCCATCACCCCTGCAGTAATGTAACCTGGGGCTCCCATGAACTCCGTGACTCCCCTGACACCCGGGCCGTCGACGAGGTGTGATCAGCATAAACAGAAGCTTACAGCATGCCTTGGTGTGTCTCGTTGGTAGTGTGGGACTTACAGCATGCCTTGGTGTGTCTCGTTGGTAGTGTGGACAAACCCGCGCTCCAACAACTAAGATCCAAGAAATTAACTGCCTACATTGTTCACGTGTAATTAAACTTCTTGAAAACAAAGCACGCGTCTCAAAATACACGATTGATAACGTTATGATGAAACCTCATAAAATCAACGTCAGTTTGGTGCGTTGGACTAGATTTAGAGAGTCCGTGCTTCTCACTGGAAAAACTATATAGAGCCAGCTCGCGTGTTGAAAACCTCTGATTTATTCCTGAACCAGATGAAAGAAAAAATGTTCACAAGAACTCTTGTAAATTCAAATAAAACAAATATAAAAAATCTTTCTAATAGCAAGCTTTTAAATGAACTGAAAATAAAATAAAACTAGTTTGCATTCTTTTATAAAAGCTTTGGTTGCTAAAAAGTGTAAATGATTTCATGATTAACCAAAGCTAATACGAAAGAAAGCAAACTAGTATTATTTTCTTATTTTCAGTGCATTTAAAAGCTTGCTATTAGAAAAGATCTTTATATTTATTTGATTTTCTACTTTTTAGTGATTCATAATTTATGAAGTCGACACGACTAAAAATATTTACTTAAAACACAATTAGCAGATTGCGATGTCTAAAAGACGATTATCTGCCCGAAAGCCGTTCGTAACCATATTTTACAGACGACAGCAAGTTCTTAATTATTGTTTTTATTTTTACCTCCCCTTAGTTTCAAATCGTTTAAAAACTTTATTATCTTCCCCTAATAACCTTCACTAGATCGACCGTCTTCTGGATTGTAAACATTCGGCGTGAACACAGCTCACCAGACTGGTTGGTTTATAGCGTCACGCAGTATAGCTAGTTATCTCCCCTTCTGTTATTCAATATAGTAATCTATCTAGTGATTTATTTTTATAATCTAATTAAATTAAAAAATAGACAGACTTGTATTACCTTCAAAGTGGAAAGTATCTGGAAAGTTTGAACTAAATCGCTGCAGTAGAAGTGGGTCGAATTTTAGTTAAAAGATTTGCCACAAACACAGAAAAAAACTACAAACAAACAAACAAGCAAAGAAACAAACAGACGTTACGAACTAAAAAGAAACGTGTAAAAAATTGGACCAGCACTTGTTTTTGATATAGGAATGAACAAAAACTCTAGTTGGACAAAGCTCAGTAGAAACAACATCAACAGCAAGTGACATATGACAAGTGTCACATGACAAATGACACACGACAAGTGACACACGACCAGTGGTCAGTGATAAAAATGTAAGAAAATGTATGTATGGTCAAATTTATTTTCAGGTCACTGTGTGCACATAGAATCCGGTAAATCGTACAGGGAGGGGGAGAGATGGACGGTGGGCTGCCAGTACAACTGTCTGTGTGTGGACGCAAGTCTCGGACAGTACATCTGCACTGACATGTCAGTTCAAACTTTAAAACCTCTCAGTTACATGTGGACATGTGCGATTGTTAAACTGTTGTTTTTTTAGAAATCTAATCCTTTTGTGACGTTGTTGTCGTAAAAACTGAGAGCTCTTAAAAAATGTAAAACGTTCTAGAACATAGGGAATGCATATTTGTAAAAACAATTCTAGAACAATGAACAAGACTACCAAATTACAGGTGTAAAAAGTTTATCTGTCCCGATGGCTTCACCTGTTCTTCGTACACCGACCCCCAGTTCCCGTGTTGCAACCTGATGGAAATCAACCTGCCAACCCAGGACCCACTTGGTATGTTGATCTAAATCAACTTTCTATCTTGTTGGGACCCACATTTTTGTTTATCGGTATCCACTTTGTACGTTTATCGGTACCCACTTTGTACGTTTATCGGTACCCACTTTGTACGTTTATCGGTACCCACTTTGTACGTTTATCGGTACCGACTTTGTACGTTTATCGGTACCCACTTTGTACGTTTATCGGTACCCACTTTGTACGTCTGCTTATTAATTTTGTTTCCTTTGTTTCAGTGCCAACAGTCGTCCCAACATCTCTGGTATCTGGTAAGTTGCCAACATCTCTGGTATCTGGTAAGTTGCCAACATCTCTGGTATCTGGTAAGTTGCCAACATCTCTGGTATCTGGTAAGTTGCCAACATCTCTGGTATCTGGTAAGTTGCCAACATCTCTGGTATCTGGTAAGTTGCCAACATCTCTGGTATCTGGTAAGTTGCCGACATCTCTGGTATCTGGTAAGTTGCCAACATCTCTGGTATCTGGTAAGTTGCCAACATCTCTGGTATCTGGTAAGTTGCCAACATCTCTGGTATCTGGTAAGTTGCCAACATCTCTGGTATCTGGTAAGTTGCCAACATCTCTGGTATCTGGTAAGTTGCCGACATCTGTGGTATCTGGTAAGTTGCCAACATCTCTGGTATCTATTAAGTTGCGGCAACACTAATACATATCCAAAAACATTTACAACATATCCCAGCTTAAACTGCAAGGTTTCTAATTAACATCCTGCAACATATCCGAAAAAAGCACACCAGCAACAAATCCCACAAAAATCTATAATAAATCCCAGCAACATATCTCAGGAACTTATCTTTGCAACATCTACAATAAATCTGACACGAATCATAATTGAAAATTTTTCAAAAATTTGATAGACACGACAGAGAAATACTTGCGCACATATTATTTTCAACAAAAGTCCGTATAAAGGTATCCATATATCGCTGCCGATTCTGACGTGATATCCGGCGAAAATATTTTGCGGACAGACAGAGAGAGAGAGAAGTGCGCACAGGGTCTTTTATATATTAGGATGCTAATTATAATATTCTAACAATTGTGTCCTCTTACACATCTGCATAATTTTCATTCACACTTTGCTAATAATATTATTGAAACAATAATTCCTTCATGGAGGCCCGCAGATTTTGCATTCACATTCGTTTTTATTAGCGGGAGTTGAATTTATTTTTATTTTACCACCCTTGAAAAATTACAAAACAGTTTAATTAATTCGTTTTCTCGACCCTATTATTATTAAATGTATCCACTTTTTCTAGGACTCTAAACGAAAATGATATTTGACCTTGATCCGTTTAATATGTATTAGCAATGTGCGTGTATTTAATATTATCTTTAAGTTATGCAAAAGAGTAAAACAGTGGCAATTATAAAATAAATTTAAGTCGTTATATAAACAAGCTCTACTCTATCACTTATAATAAGACACTGCGATGCAAGTACAAAGCACGACATGTGATGTGTTTACTTTAAGCGTTCCAAAATCTATAACGATGACGGACTGACAAACTACCAGCCCGCTTATATATGTTACGGTCAAAGCCCGAAGTGCGGCCAAATCGCGCATTGGCCGGCCAATGTGCGCACTGGCTGGCTCTCTTGGCCAAAGCCCGAAGAGCTTAGCTCTGATAGCGTATTTCGTACATTGACCGGTCAATGCGCGCACTGGCCGGGATGTCCCGGGCAATGTCCTATCTAGACTAAAATGTGATCGCGTTTTTATTATTCTGGGTCCGATTTCATTGTGAGTAACGTATTGTTTAGCTATTGTTTGTATAGTATTCTATATGCAAGGCGACATGGACTAAAAGGGCCGTCAGACCAAGAGACCAAGAGACAGACATACCAGATGGTTGCCAAAATATTTCTGAACTAAAGAACATGTGGCCTGAACTTAAACTAGTTCACGGAAAACCAAGACATAGCCAAAGCCAAGATTCAGTAGAATGTGCCAACTAAGATGTTCAAAACATAATGATGACATGGATGCAGACAAATGAATCAGCTTATTGGGCTGAGATTCTCAAATTCATTCAATTTATGAAAAATCGTTCTTTTCATCCAGGAATCCAACAATCGCCATGCGAAGCCTTGTTTGGATGCAAAGCAAAAGTGGGATTTAACACTTCAAATCTACCTAGAGGGTCTCTCGATAATTTAGTTACTGAGGAAGATCTTGAGAACATTGAACAAGAAATGGAGGTTGCCATAAATGCAACGACATCCTCAGCTAACACATCTGCTGCCGTGGCGGAACGTCCAGACCAGCTGCGTGACAATAATAAGGCCAACAGATTCTGTGTAGTTTGTGAAAAAGATTGTAGTGCAGCCCATTCTTGTGGATCCTGTGGCAACGATGTCCATGCAATATGCGGAATAGCCAATGAAGCAAACGAAGAGTAAAGAGGGAACATTACTTGCAGATTATGTCACAATAAATAAGAAATCATTGACAACAGGTCATACTAGCTTGCAAACTCAAGGTGCTAAGATGCTAACAAAATCAGATACACATTTTAAACAAGCTGAAGTGGGAGATAATGTTCGCATCCGTATACCAGATGTTGACAGAGGTCGCGGTGATCACCTAAAGCGTCATTGCAGTAGTCATGAGCGTCGATGACGCTTTCTACAAGCTAAGAACGGAACATGGTGTTCTAAAACAACTGTATGCTCGTCCATTAGCACTGAGAAAAAATCACTACGAACCATCGCATCTTAACAACCACTGACCGGCGGCCAAGGCTACACTCGCTGCAATTGCACAACCAAGTGCACAACAAATCGCTGCAAGTGTAAAAATAAAAAGCTACTATGTAATTCAGAATGCCATAAAAGTTCAACTTGTTGTAATAAGTGATAATATTGATTGATTGAGACTACAATACAATAAAAAATTTGAATGTTTCTATCATTTACTTTAATTAACAATCAATAAAGACTTAAGTTCATGATCCTTACGGTATAAAAAACCCAAGATCTGTTCATGATCTTTTAATTCGGACTTTGGCCGGTCGTCCCTAGCCAGATGATTTTCTAATTCGGACGGGCCAGCCAAAGGCCGAAATCAAAAGCCATTTCAGACTTTGGCCGGTCCACCATGGCCAGTCCGCGGATAGGCCGGCCAAAGGACGAAATCAAGTAAAGTTTAGGACTTTGACCGGTCAATGGGAGGTAATATTGGCCAATGCGCGAAATTGGCCGACTTCGGGCTTTGACCGTAACACACACACACACACACACACACACACATATATATATATATATATATATATATATATATATATATATATATATATATATATATATATATATATATATATATATATATATATATATAATATATAATATATATATATATCATCCCCCTTGAGTGCACGTAACATTTAGTTTCTTTGTCAGGACGTACCTGCCATTATAACGGAAAAGACTACCATGAGGGGGAGGTGTGGCAGGAGGGATGTGACAAAAGATGCCACTGTCAAGCATTGAACGCCACTTTCATGTCCGTCGCATGCCAAGATTTGTAAGTCAAGATTAAATCTGACGCATGTCAAGATTTAAGTCAAGATTAAATCTGACGCATGTCAAGATTTAAGTCAAGATTAAATCTGACGCATGTCAAGATTTATAATGTATGATGTAATGAGTGTGTCGTGATGTAAGATGTGTGATGTAATGAGTGTGTCGTGATGTAAGATGTGTGATGTAATGAGTGTGTCGTGATGTAAGATGTGTGATGTGTGATGTAATGAGTGTGTCGTGATGTAAGATGTGTGATGTAATGAGTGTGTCGTGATGTAAGATGTGTGATGTGTGATGTAATGAGTGTGTCGTGATGTAAGATGTGTGATGTAATGAGTGTGTCGTGATGTAAGATGTGTGATGTGTGATGTAATGAGTGTGTCGTGATGTAAGATGTGTGATGTAATGAGTGTGTCGTGATGTAAGATGTAATCTAGAGCTGTATGTATAGGTGCCCGACTTACATCAACCTCCCACCTGGCTGTACAGAGGTCAGAACACCTGGCGAGTGCTGCCCAACGTTAGTAGGTGACACCTGCTCAGGTGAGACAGTTTCAGCTAGACACTAACCCTAGCCATAACTCTAACCCTAAACATAACATTAACCCTAGCCATAACACTAACTCTAGCCATAACACTAACCCTAGCCATAACACTAACCCTAGCCATAACTCTAACCCTAAACATAACATTAACCCTAGCCATAACACTGACCCTAGCCATAACACTAACCCTAGCCATAACACTAACCCTAGCCATAACACTAACCCTAGCCATAACACTAACCCTAACCCTAACCATAACACTAACCCTAGCCATAACAGTAACCCTAGCCATAACAGTAACCCTAGCCATAACATTAACCCTAGCAATAACAGTAACCCTAGCCATAACACTAACTCTAACCCTAGCCATCAGTAAGATAATATGACTTTTTCTACAACAATATTATATCACTGCCCTCATATTATATTATGACTTTTCTATTACTATATTATATCCCTGTCATCATATTATAACATGACTTTTTTATAACTGCCCCAAATTTTAATTTTATTCACAAGCTGATCCTTACTTACCTTAGTCCAACCCTTAATTGGTTACAATTACATAACTCTATACGGCTAAAATACTGCAATTCTAAATAACTTAATATGACAAGCCAACAAACCAATCGAAAATAATCGTTTAAACTCTACAATGATTGTTATAATCGTTTAAACTCTACAATGATTGTTATAATCGTTTAAACTCTACAGTGATTGTTATAATCGTTTGAACTCTACAATGATTGTTATAATCGTTTGAACTCTACAATGATTGTTATAATCGTTTAAACTCTACAATGATTGTTATAATCGTTTGAACTCTACAACGATTGTAATAATCTTTTTTACTCTACAATGATTGTTATAATCGTTTGAACTCTACAATGATTGTTATAATAGTTTGAACTCTACAATGATTGTTATAATCGTTTAAACTCTACAATAAATGTTATAATCGTTTGAACTCTACAATGATTGTTATAATCGTTCTACAATGATTGTTATAATCGTTCTACAATGATTGTTATAATCGTTTGAACTCTACAATGATTGTTAGAATCGTTTAAACTCTACAATGATTGTTATAATCGTTTAAACTCTACAATGATTGTTATAATCATTTAAACTCTACAATGATTGTTATAATCGTTTAAACTCTACAATAAATGTTATAATCGTTTAAACTCTACAATGATTGTTATAATCGTTTGAACTCTACAATGATTGTTATAATCGTTTAAACTCTACAATGATTGTTATAATCGTTTAAACTCTACAATGATTGTTATAATCGTTGAACTCTACAATGATTGTTATAATCGTTTGAACTCTACAATGATTGTTATAATCCTTCTACAATGATTAATATAATCGTTTCAACTCTACAATGATTGTTATAATCGTTCTACAATGATTGTTATAATCGTTCTACAATGATTGTTATAATCGTTTGAACTCTACAATGATTGTTATAATCGTTTGAACTCTACAATGATTGTTATAATCGTTTAAACTCTACAATGATTGTTATAATCGTTTAAACTCTACAATGATTGTTATAATCGTTTGAACTCTACAATGATTGTTATAATCGTTTAAACTCTACAATGATTGTTATAATCGTTTAAACTCTGCAATGATTGTTATAATCGTTTGAACTCTACAATGATTGTTATAATCGTTTGAACCCTACAATCATTGTTATAATTGTTTGAACTCTACAATGATTGTTATAATCGTTTGAACTCTACAATGATTGTTATAATCGTTCTACAATGATTGTTATAATCGTTTGAACTCTACAATGATTGTTATAATCGTTTAAACTCTACAATGATTGTAATAATCGTTTGAACTCTACAATGATTGTTATAATCGTTTGAACTCTACAATGATTGTTATAATCGTTTAAACTCTACAATAAATGTTATAATCGTTTAAACTCTACAATGATTGTTATAATCGTTTCAACTCTACAATGATTGTTATAATCGTTCTACAATGATTGTTATAATCGTTTGAACTCTACAATGATTGTTATAATCGTTTAAACTCTACAATGATTGTTATAATCGTTTGAACTCTCCAATGATTGTTATAATCGTTTAAACTCTACAATGATTGTTGTAATCGTTTAAACTCTACAATAAATGTTATAATCGTTTAAACTCTACAATGATTGTTATAATCGTTTGAACTCTACAATTATTGTTATAATCGTTTAAACTCTACAATGATTGTTATAATCGTTTAAACTCTACAATGATTGTTATAATCGTTTGAACTCTATATTGATTGTTATAATCGTTCTACAATGATTGTTATAATCGTTCTACAATGATTGTTATAATCGTTTGAACTCTACAATGATTGTTATAATCGTTCTACAATGATTGTTATAATCGTTTAAACTCTACAATGATTGTTATAATCGTTTGAACTCTACAATGATTGTTATAATCGTTCTACAATGATTGTTATAATCGTTTAAACTCTACAATGATTGTTATAATCGTTTGAACTCTACAATGATTGTTATAATCGTTCTACAATGATTGTTATAATCGTTTGAACTCTACAATGATTGTTAGAATCGTTTAAACTCTACAATGATTGTTATAATCGTTTGAACTCTACAATGATTGTTATAATCGTTTAAACTCTACAATGATTGTTATAATCGTTTGAACTCTACAATGATTGTTATAATCGTTTAAACTCTACAATGATTGTTATAATCGTTTAAACTCTGCAATGATTGTTATAATCGTTTGAACTCTACAATGATTGTTATAATCGTTTGAACCCTACAATTATTGTTATAATTGTTTGAACTCTACAATGATTGTTATAATCGTTCTACAATGATTGTTATAATCGTTTGAACTTTACAATGATTGTTATAATCGTTTGAACTCTACAATGATTGTTATAATCGTTTGAACTCTACAATTATTGTTATAATCGTTTAAACTCTACAATGATTGTTATAATCGTTTAAACTCTACAATGATTGTTATAATCGTTTAAACTCTACAATGATTGTTATAATCGTTTAAACTCTACAATGATTGTTATAATCGTTTAAACTCTACAATGATTGTTATAATCGTTTAAACTCTACAATGATTGTTATAATCGTTTGAACTCTACAATGATTGTTTTAATCGTTTAAGCTCTACAATGATTGTTATAATCATTTGAACTCTACAATGATTGTTATAATCGTTTGAACTCTACAATGATTGTTATAATCGTTTAAACTCTACAATGATTGTTATAATCGTTTAAACTCTTAAATGATTGTTATAATCGTTTAAACTCTACAATGATTGTTATAATCGTTTGAATTCTACAATGATTGTTATTATCGTTTGAATTCTACAATGATTGTTATAATCGTTTGAACTCTACAATGATTGTTATAAACGTTTGAACTCTGATTGTCATATGACAGGTCAGTACTGCCTGGATCCCCAGGGTAACCCCCACCTCCCGGGGAGCAGCTGGAGGGAGGGCTGCTCTTACGAGTGTACCTGTCTACAGAGGGCTGATGGATTTTATCGCGAGTGTCGCGGCATGTGAGTACCTCTGTCAGGTTAAGCCTAGGGTTAGGGTCAAGGTTAGGGTCAAGGTCAGGGTCAGGGTTAGCAGGTGTCTCGGCACATGTATGGGGGTTGAAAGGTAAATTACGTCATGTTAAATAGTTTGTGGTGTGGTTTTCCTATCGTCTGGGTAATCATCGTGTGTAGGCTGGTCTTCAGGTGGTGGTAGAGTGGTCCTACAAGTGGTAGTAGAGTGGTCCTACAAGTGGTAGAAGAGTGGTCCTACAAGTGGTAGTAGATTGGTCCTACAATTGGTAGTAGAGTGGTCCTACAAGTGGTAGAGTGGTCCTACTGGTGGTAGTAGAGTGGTCCTACAAGTGGTAGTAGAGTGGTCCCACAACTGGTAGTAGAGTGGTCCTACAAGTGGTAGAGTGGTCCTACTGGTGGTGGTTAAGTGGTCCTACAGGTGGTAGTATAGTGGTCCTACAGGTGGTAGTGTGGTCCTACAGGTGGTGGTAGAGTGGTCCTACAAGTGGTAGTAGAGTGGTCCTACAGGTGGTAGTGTGGTCCTACAGGTGGTAGAGTGGTCCTACAGGTGGTGGTAGAGTGGTCCTACAGGTAACGGTAGAGTGGCTTTCAAGTGGCAGTAGAGTGGTCCTACAGGTGGTGGTAGAGTGGCTCTACAAGTGGTGGTAGAGTGGTCCTACACGTGGTGGTAGAGTGGCTCTACAAGTGGTGGTAGAGTGGCCCTACAGGTGGTAGTGTGGTCCTACAGGTGGTAGAGTGGTCCTACAGGTGGTGGTAGAGTGGTCCTACAGGTGGCGGTAGAGTGGTCCTACAGGTGGTAGTGGGGTCCTGCAGGTGGTGGTAGAGTGGTCCTACAGTTGACGGTAGAGTGGTCCTACAGGTGGTAGTAGAGTGGTCCTACAGGTGGTAGAGTGGTCCTACAGGAGGTGGTAGGGTGGTCCTACAGGTGGTGATAGAGTGGTCCTACAGGTGGTGATAGAGTGGTCCTACAGGTTGTGGTAGAGTGGTCCTACAGGTGGTGGTAGAGTGGTCCTACAGGTGGTAGAGTGGTCCTACAGGTGGTGGTAGAGTGGCCCTACAGGTGGTGGTAGAGTGGTCTTACAGGTGGTAGAGTGGTCCTACAGGTGGTAGTGTGGTCCTACAGGTGGTGGTAGAGTGGTCCTACAGGTGGTAGTAGAGTGGTCCTACACGTGGTAGAGTGGTCCTACAGGTGGTGGTAGAGTGGTCCTACAGGTGGTGGTATAGTGGTCCTACAGGTGGTAGTAGAGTGGTCCTACACGTGGTAGAGTGGTCCTACAGGTGGTGGTAGAGTGGTCCTACAGGTGGTGGTAGAGTGGTCCTACAGGTGGTGGTAGAGTGGTCCTACAGGTGGTAGTGGGGTCCTGCAGGTGGTGGTAGAGTGGTCCTACAGGTGACGGTAGAGTGGTCCTACAGGTGGTAGTAGAGTGGTCCTACAGGTGGTAGAGTGGTCCTACAGGTGGTGGTAGGGTGGTCCTACAGGTGGTGATAGAGTGGTCCTACAGGTGGTGGTAGAGTGGTCCTACAGGTGGTAGATTGGTCCTACAGGTGGTGGTAGAGTGGTCCTACAGGTGGTAGAGTGGTCCTACAGGTGGTGGTAGAGTGGCCCTACAGGTGGTGGTAGAGTGGCCCTACAGGTGGTAGAGTGGTCCTGCAGGTGGAAGTAGAGTGGTCCTACAGGTGGTAGAGTGGTCCTACAGGTGGTAGAGTGGTCCTACAGGTGGTAGAGTGGTCCTATAGGTGGTAGTAGAGTGGTCCTACAGGTGGTGGTAGAGTGGTCCTACAGGTGTTAGTAGAGTGGTCCTACAGGTGGTGGTAGAGTGGTCCTACAGGTGGTAGAGTGGTCCTACCGGTGGTAGTGTTGTCCTACAGGTGGTGGTAGAGTGGTCCTACAGGTGGTAGAGTGGCCCTACACGTGGTAGAGTGGTCCTACAGGTGGTGGTAGAGTGGTCCTACAGGTGGTGGTAGAGTGGTCCTACAGGTGGTGGTAGAGTGGTCCTACAGGTGGTGGTAGAGTGGACCTACAGGTGGTAGAGTGGTCCTACAGGTGGTGGTAGAGTGGTCCTACAGGTGGTGGTAGAGTGGTCCTACAGGTGGTGGTAGAGTGGTCCTACAGGTGGTGGTAGAGTGGTCCTACAGGTGGTGGTAGAGTGGTCCTACAGGTGGGCGAGTGGTCCTACAGGTGGTAGAGTGGTCCTACAGGTGGTAGAGTGGTCCTACAGGTGGTAGAGTGGTCCTACAGGTGGTAGAATGGTCCTACCGGTGGTAGAGTGGTCCTACAGGTGGTGGTAGGGTGGTCCTACAGGTGGTGATAGAGTGGTCCTACAGGTGGTTATAGAGTGGTCCTACAGGTGGTGGTAGAGTGGTCCTACAGGTGGTGGTAGAGTGGTCCTACAGGTGGTAGAGTGGTCCTACAGGTGGTGGTAGAGTGGCCCTACAGGTGGTGGTAGAGTGGCCCTACAGGTGGTAGAGTGGACCTACAGGTGGTAGTAGAGTGGTCCTACAAGTGGTAGAGTGGTCCTACAGGTGGTAGAGTGGTCCTACAGGTGCTAGAGTGGTCCTACAGGTGGTAGTAGACTGGTCCTACAGGTGGTGGTAGAGTGGTCCTACAGGTGGTAGAGTGGTCCTACAGGTGGTAGAGTGGTCCTACAGGTGGTGGTAGAGTGGTCCTACAGGTGGTAGAGTGGTCCTACAGGTGGTAGTGTGGTCCTACAGGTGGTGGTAGAGTGGTCCTACAGGTGGTAGTAGAGTGGTCCTACACGTGGTAGAGTGGTCCTACAGGTGGTGGTAGAGTGGTCCTACAGGTGGTGGTAGAGTGGTCCTACAGGTGGTAGTAGAGTGGTCCTACACGTGGTAGAGTGGTCCTACAGGTGGTGGTAGAGTGGTCCTACAGGTGGTGGTAGAGTGGTCCTACAGGTGGTGGTAGAGTGGTCCTACAGTTGGTAGTGGGGTCCTGCAGGTGGTGGTAGAGTGGTCCTACAGGTGACGGTAGAGTGGTCCTACAGGTGGTAGTAGAGTGGTCCTACAGGTGGTAGAGTGGTCCTACAGGAGGTGGTAGGGTGGTCCTACAGGTGGTGATAGAGTGGTCCTACAGGTGGTGATAGAGTGGTCCTACAGGTTGTGGTAGAGTGGTCCTACAGGTGGTGGTAGAGTGGTCCTACAGGTGGTAGAGTGGTCCTACAGGTGGTGGTAGAGTGGCCCTACAGGTGGTGGTAGAGTGGCCCTACAGGTGGTAGAGTGGTCCTACAGGTGGTAGTAGAGTGGTCCTACAGGTGGTAGAGTGGTCCTACAGGTGGTAGAGTGGTCCTACAGGTGGTAGAGTGGTCCTATAGGTGGTAGTAGAGTGGTCCTACAGGTGGTGGTAGAGTGGTCCTACAGGTGGTAGAGTGGTCCTACCGGTGGTAGTGTTGTCCTACAGGTGGTGGTAGAGTGGTCCTACAGGTGGTAGAGTGGCCCTACAGGTGGTAGAGTGGTCCTACAGGTGGTAGTAGAGTGGTCCTACACGTGGTAGAGTGGTCCTACAGGTGGTGGTAGAGTGGTCCTACAGGTGGTGGTAGAGTGGTCCTACAGGTGGTAGTGTGGTCCTACAGGTGGTGGTAGAGTGGTCCTACAGGTGGTGGTAGAGTGGACCTACAGGTGGTAGAGTGGTCCTACAGGTGGTGGTAGAGTGGTCCTACAGGTGGTGGTAGAGTGGTCCTACAGGTGGTGGTAGAGTGGTCCTACAGGTGGTGGTAGAGTTGTCCTACATGTGGTAGAGTGGTCCTACAGGTGGTAGAGTGGTCCTACAGGTGGTAGAGTGGTCCTACAGGTGGTAGAGTGGTCCTACAGGTGGTATAGTGGTCCTACCGGTGGTAGAGTGGTCCTACAGGTGGTGGTAGAGTGGTCCTACAGGTGGTAGATTGGTCCTACAGGTGGTGGTAGAGTGGTCCTACAGGTGGTGGTAGAGTGGTCCTACAGGTGGTAGATTGGTCCTACAGGTGGTGGTAGAGTGGTCCTACAGGTGGTAGACTGGTCCTATAGGTGGTAGAGTGGTCCTACAGGTGGTAGTAGAATGGAAAAAAGTGTTTGCCTAGCCTAGGTTAGAGTTAGCCTAAAATAGGGTAAGTGTTAGCCTAGGGATAGGATTAGCCTAGCGTTAGGGTTAGCCTAGGGTTAGGGTTAGCCTAGGGTTAGGGTTAGCTTAGCGTTAGGGTTAGCCTAGGGTTAGGATTAGCCTAGCGTTAGGGTTAGCCTAGGGTTAGGGTTAGCCTACGTTTAGGGTTAGCCTAGGGTTAGGATTAGCCTAGGGTTAGGGTTAGCCTAGACTTAGGATTAGCCTAGCGTTAGGGTTATCCTAGGGTTAGGTTTAGCCTTGCCTAATCCAACCCAAGTTGATAACACATGACCTAACGTCCATGTGACCTTTGACCTCTTTTTTCAGCTGCCCTGTGTTCCAGAATTTGGACCAGTACATTTGCACCTTCCCCACCCCTGCCCCAGGCAAGTGCTGTGCCCTACCACAGTGCTGCGCCGACGCTGACTGCCACATCAAAGTCCAGTTTCAAATAGATGACCAGTACAAAGATGAATTTTAAATCTGGACATTCTTACTGCACGTTTTATAAATCCTCTTCCTAACACTCGACAATAAAGTTCTCAAATAATTACTAAATCTCGTGCTTGTTTGTTTACGATATTCAAAGTTGTTTACGATGTGTAGTCTATATTGTTCAAAGTTGTTTACGATGTGTAGTCTATATTGTTCAAAGTTGTTTACGATGTGTAGT
This sequence comes from Physella acuta, assembly GCF_028476545.2. Classification (NCBI taxonomy): domain Eukaryota; kingdom Metazoa; phylum Mollusca; class Gastropoda; family Physidae; genus Physella; species Physella acuta. The sequence continues at coordinate 107,075 of NW_026733149.1, forward strand.
CTATATTGTTCAAAGTTGTTTACGATGTGTAGTCTATATTGTTCAAAGTTGTTTACGATGTGTAGTCTATATTGTTCAAAGTTGTTTACGATGTGTAGTCTATATTGTTCAAAGTTGTTTACGATGTGTAGTCTATATTGTTCAAAGTTGTTTACGATGTGTAGTCTATATTGTTCAAAGTTGTTTACGATGTGTAGTCTATATTGTTCAAAGTTGTTTACGATGTGTAGTCTATATTGTTCAAAGTTGTTTACGATGTGTAGTCTATATTGTTCAAAGTTGTTTACGATGTGTAGTCTATATTGTTCAAATTTGTTTACGATGTGTAGTCTATATTGTTCAAAGTTGTTTACGATGTGTAGTCTATATTGTTCAAAGTTGTTTACGATGTGTAGTCTATATTGTTCAAAGTTGTTTACGATGTGTAGTCTATATTGTTCAAAGTTGTTTACGATGTGTAGTCTATATTGTTCAAAGTTGTTTACGATGTGTAGTCTATATTGTTCAAAGTTGTTTACGATGTGTAGTCTATATTGTTCAAAGTTGTTTACGATGTGTAGTCTATATTGTTCAAAGTTGTTTACGATGTGTAGTCTATATTGTTCAAAGCTTTAGTCGCTTAGAGGCTTAGCGACCCTTCCCAGCGAACTTTCAGTATATATATATATATATATATATATATATATATATATATATATATATATATATGTATATATATATATATATATATATATATATATACAGCACTTACAAATATATATATATATATATATATATATATATATATATATACATATATATATATATATATATATATATATATATATATATATATATATATATATATATATATATATATATATATATATATATACAGCACTTACAAATATATATATATATATATATATATATATATATATATATATATATATATATATATATATATACATATATATATATATATATATATATGTATGTATAAATAAGTCCTGAAGGAAATATTTCAAATAGAGAAGTGGGAGGCTGGATTGTTAGGGTACGATCTTCATAAAAATCAAGTGAGTTGACGAAGTGTTGCCTATGCTCCTTGGGAAGCCAAAACAAATAAATAGAAAATCAAAAGAAGAGGGGGTTTCATCGTCCCCAAGAGGTTCCTTAAGTTAGTCTCAACGTAGGTCAAAACACATACCCGATTCAAGATCGGATTTTGTCGAAGATCTAGTTTTGGTTGTGTCTTTAGTACAATTTCCATAATAGTATATAACAATTTTAAATCATCAGTTAGGAATGAACAAAGTGTTATGAAAAAACAATTTAAAATGATCTATTCAGTGCAATATACTAATTTTCTTTTCTCTCAAAATTTTGGCAAAGAGTGTCGCCTTCCAACCACCCGTGGGTTTTTTTTTCAAAGTGTTGAAAGAGTTATCTTCTCACCGATCCAGTACAAATGTTGAAAGAGTTATCTTCTCACCGATCCAGTACAAATGTTGAAAGAGTTATCTTCTCACCGATCCAGTACAAATGTTGAAAGAGTTATCTACTCACCGATCCAGTACAAATGTTGAAAGAGTTATCTACTCACCGATCCAGTACAAATGTTGAAAGAGTTATCTACTCACCGATCCAGTACAAATCCTACGATTTTTGTAGGTAAAAAAGCGCCCCACCCTCCCCATCATCTTGGACTAAGTTGATAGAGCGTGTTTTAAACGTAACTAACTCTTTTTTTCCCCACGTTTTCTTTAACTTGCTTTCGCGTCTGTTTGTTTGTTTGTTTGGTTCTCCAATCAAATCTTGCGATCCAAATTTCGGGCACTTCCCAGTTAGCTAGCGCGCTGAAATTTTCAGGGAAGCTTTGTTTCCGATGACAATAGAATATTCAATTGTTATTATTACTAAATTGATCCATGGAAAAATTGTATTGATCATTTTAGGCCCCTATATATTTGTACAAAATTATCATTTAAAAAGTTTTAAAAAACCCACGTTTTCTGATTGAACTAAAAAGTAGAAAATAAATGCTATACATCACAATAATGCAAGCGATCACTCTACTATAAACGATGAAAAACGTGGGGCGCCGAAGTAAAAGGTACATTACTATTGATTAGATAATACTATTGTGTTTTATTAGGGAGCTTGTAGAGAGTCAACAGTATAAGAAACTGTAAGAAAATCACGGCGCCCCACGTGTTTCATCGCTTATAGTAGAGTGATCGCTTGCATTATTGTGATGTATAGCATTTATTTTCTACTCCTCCCTCCCCGCCCTCCCCCCCCCAACTACGCCTTCTGAGAGAGCCACCTAATACAAACGCTTGGTGTGTATCAGTGGCGTAGCTAGGATTTTCGGACCCCATTGCAAAAAATTATCAATGGACCCCTTCGTCAGCCGTTAGGCTACAACTAAGTTAAACATATGCAGCGGAGAAATTGATTGCTACCAGTGTTTCTTCCAGACTTTTTTCTCCGGGGGGGGGGGGGGGGGGGGGGAAGGGCGTTTGAAATTTTCGGGGGGGGGTGGCGGACACTGTTAAAAGTATATATTTTAAGTATATATTTTCTATTTAAATTCCAACTCGTTCGGAAAGGAAGGGGGGGGGCGATAAACTCTCTTTGGGTGGGTGCTGCGCCTGCTTCCTTCCCCCCCCCCCCCCCACCTCTCCCGGAGTGATGCCTGAAAGAAACAGTGATACTTACTAGGGAGGAGTTTTAAATAATGTAAATGTGTATTTTATACGTCCTGATTGTGTATTTATACTGTACTGTATTATTATGTACTGCACCCTAATGTAAAATATATTGGGTCACAAGGCAAAGGTTACTGAACCAATTACAATTTGTTTCAAAACATTATCACAATATGCCAATAATCAGATTTTAAAATCCTATCCTAGACAACAAAATCTTCTTCCCTATCACCATGGAATGTTAAAGAATTTTTATACGGAACTGGCGTACCCGTCCGCATTTCTGCGACCTAGTCGTACATATTAGGGAGACAGAAGGGAGATGCAGGTTTCTGGATTGGAGAGTGGAGGGTTAGGGAGTTTCCCACTCAGTTGAGGTTTTTAGCGATACATGTACGGGTGCCGGATGTCGTATCTCACAAAACAGTTAAAGTTCAAATTTATTTATAGGTTGATTCTCTGAATGGCTTGCCAAAACTGCGGCAGCGCCTGTGGTCTTATCAATACGGGGTGGTCCCTTATCGATAACACCCCTCACCCCCTGCCTACGCCACTACACCCCTCACCCCACACTCAGCGACTGTGATGTTATTAATATAGGGTGGACGGACAGTGGACCCTGTTTGACGCCACACCTCCCCCACACTGAATGCCACTGCCTGTACACTAAGAAAGGACTTGGGGCCTTTTTGAAATTTTAAACAATTACTAGAGTAGAAAAAAAAACTTGATTTCCATTTTCTTTTTAAAATTGTTTATAGGCCTATAAAATAAATCTTAAAATTCCAATGTAAAAGTTTAATTTTTTTAAAGAAGGAAAAGGGCCCTTAAGTGTCTTGGGCCCCTATGCCTTGCTTACTCTAGCTTTACGGTAGCTACGCCACTGATATCAGACTTGAATTGCGAAACATACAGGAGAATAAAATTCAATAGCAGCTTTTATTACTTGAAGAGTTTAAATACAGGATAAATGTGCTACAACCGTGATATTACAGCTACAGTACTTTTTAAAATCGTTCTTCATTATATATATAACTTATCTTTTAAAAATCTTAACTATACGAAAATTTGATTCAGATAACAAAATTTGAAAACATCTCTTCATACCTTTTAATAATAGATATGTCACTTTATATTATTTTAGTATGTGTGATCAGCCCACTATAGGCTACATTTGAAGATCTGACAAAGTAAGCCTAGCCTGATGTAAAATACTTACTGGTCATATTTTATAGGCCAAGCAAGATCAATTAGAAACACATTTATTATTACAGAGAGCTCACGTTAAATAAACATTGTTTGACATGAAGCGAGGACAGCTCCAATTTGCACTGTAGAGCGTGGGCGTTGATGTCCGACTAAGGGACAAACGTATATTTTCATGGGAGAACAAAAAATCTCATACTTTCATATTTGTAAATTTAGAGGAAAATGCTTATAGTTGTGAAATTCACCGTTCATTTAGATCAGTGGTTCCCAAACTTTTTCAAGTGGCGACCCCCTTTTATAAAAATTAAGCGACCCGCGACCACCATAGAAAAGTCGAAATTAGTAAGGAAATTAATCAGTACTAAAATTAGATTTCCTAGTAGACTTTCAATACGAATCCAGAAACAACGATCGCTCTGTTTTGATGTCTCCAAGGCAGAGGTGTCGCGAGGAGGGGACGGGGGGTTGGGGCCGCACCAAGACAAAAAAATGAATAAATTAAAAAAAAATGCTTTCTGCCAGCTCCATGAGTGGTTAATTAGAGGTAAAAGTATTTTAAGTACAAACTGACGATACCGACAAGGGAGGGGTAGAGGGGTGTGTGACACAAATATCCTTAGTAATAACTGTGAACACTTTAAAGTTATTTCCAAGGAGGGGAGAGTGGGGATGATACTAACTTCCAAATTTATAGGTGGTATACAAAATTTCACCACTTGGAAAAAAAATGGTGCCACAAATTGCAACTATTATATATATATATATATATATATATATATATATATATATATATATATATATATATATATATATATATATATATATATATATATATATATATTAGCCGTCCCGGGCAGCATTGTTTCTTCCAGACATCCAGACTTTTTTCTACCGGGGGGAAGAGGTGTACTTGAAATTTTCGGGGGGGGGGGGGGGGGCGGAAACTGTATAAAAATTATAAATGTTCTATATAAATTCCATTTCATCATTGGGGGAGGGGGCGGTAGACATTCTTGGGGGAGAGGGGGCATGTTCACATGTCTGGTATCTGCATTTAGAATTTTTATTGTATGCAGGTACTGCAAGCTTTACAGGGGGTGAATGTAAGGGGCTGGGGAGTTATTTAATCATTATTTTATTACAAAAAGGTGAATGTCACTTTTTGTGTTCCTTTAGAGGATTGTTGTGGTTTCTAGTTAAGTAGTCCGCTATTCTGGCGCTGATATAATTAGGATTTTAACATGACTTATAATTGCTTTGTTTTGTTTATATTTTGATCTTATTTATGCAAACTTTGTTTTGGAGTGTGGCTCCACTTTGCTTTATGTCGTTATTAGTTATTGTTGTATTAGGGACTATTTTCTCGTGCGTAGTATTGGTTTTTAGTTCGTGAATGTGGTGTGTGGACAGGGAGGGACATTATGTGGGAATGTCGAGTCCTGTGTGTTGAACTATTTTTGTGGTGTATGGACGTTTGTCCGAAATTGGGGTGTTTTGTTCCGTTGACTTCTGTTTTGTTTTGTTGAGTTTTGTATGTCTTGAGTTTTTTGTTTTGTCTAGTTTTTTTCTATATAATTTTTGGGCTCCATACTTTTGTTAAATAAATTTTATTAAACTGATAAACGTTTTTTGTTTTATTTTTAGCGTAGACTAAGGTTAGGGTTAACCACTGTGGGTTTTACCACAGTTCTACGGACCCGGACAGTTATAGAGATAAGCCTAGGGTAGATAGTATAGTCACCCCCCCCCTAGCAGGGCTTATAATATATATATATATATATATATATATATATATATATATATATATATATATATATATATATATATATATATATATATATATATATATATATATATATATATATATAATAATATGTTTATTTTCTTTGATTGTAGGAGGGGGGGGGTGACACCATGAGGGGCCGCATCCTGTTGACACCCGACCTAGTAACGCCACTGCTCTCAGGGTCAGGTCGTACACGTACCACCCCTCAGTGGGCGACCGTCACTAAATATCCACAACGAGGCCGTGTTACATACCAAAAAAAAATTTCGACTCAGGGAGGTGGATTCGATTTTTTTTAACAATTACTTTTTTTATACTTCGTATAAGAGAAAGTAAAAAGATTGACCAGAAACAAAGTGCTGTGACGGAAATGTTTATACAACGTGTGTAGGCACGGAGAGATTGTGTGTGAGAGTGGCCTCACCTTAGAAGTTGTGTGCGAGCGTGGAAAAGAAGAGAGTGAACGGTAGTGTGTAAGCAGTGTGATGTAGCGTCAACTTAGCGGAGCATGTCGTCAGTTTTTTCTTCGTGTCAGTGTTCACTGTGTCTCTTGTAGTTGTTGGAAATTAGACTTCAATGTTGCAATTTTACTTTGTGGATTCTGTTTTTATTTGTGTTACACCTGGTCCCAAACGAGCCAAAAAGTAATTGGAGTGTAACAGTGCAATAAATTTCTTTTTGCGATCACCCTATTTAGTACTGATCTGACAACTACCGTCTTTTCCAGTTTCAGACTTGACTATAGTTGCTAGGCAACATCCTCAGGTTTTTAAACACACGACTAAAAGTTGAGCAGTCAGTTTAGTCTTGAACTGTGCTGAACTCATCTTTGAAAAGTCACTGGACGGATGACATAAAAAACTGGACAGTTGTAAAACAATAATCTTTTTAAAAAATCAAATAACAAAACAACTGACAACTGTTCTGTGTTGTTCAATGACTAAGTGTTTTTCTACGTACTTTGTCTATGTCCGTGTCGTTTAAGTATATATGCCAGTGTGTCTATGTATTGCATGTTGATGCTATTATTAGTCTAAATGTTCTAAAGTGACAATGTCATGTCTTTACCAAACCTTGTTTCCTGTATCTAACCGAGTGCTCGCCTTATCTTGCATGTAAAAACACTGGACACAGAGCAGCTGTCAGTTCACCTGCATGGGAAAATCAAGTTCATTTTAGTTTGACAGAGAAAAACTTATCACGATAATCACGACGTGAACATTTGAACGTGTAATGTCAAGCTGCTTTATTTGACGGTCGATTAACGGAAAACTTGACAGGACACTTGCCAAAGGTTCTACTACTTCATATTTTCATTTAGAGAGTTTTTCCAATGAATTTTTCTGAATTTTTGTTCCCGTAACTGACCTATTCTATCTGTTACGGGCTCTACCAGAAAAGTCTCTTACATTCTTACAAGCTTTTATTTCATTTAATTTTTCTTTGTCCGGATTGAAACCTTTGGACACAATTTCGCCCACTGCCATCAAATCGTTTTCTTTCTAACTTGATAAGAAAAATAAATTCATTAATTTTTTTTTAATAACATGCTTTTATGTAATAATGCACTAAAAAGTAGAAAATAAAGTATACACTACTATTTAAATTACTATAAAGAAAAGCGTGGGTCTCTTCCTAAATATTAGTAAAGGTATCCAATAGATACTAAAGTGACCCATATATATATATTTCGAACATCAAAACAATCTTTAGAAAACGTAATTTTTTTCTAATATGATGTCATTTTGTTTTGTAAGTCATCTATCAAGGGAAGTTATTGAAACAAAATGTTGTAATTTGTATACTATTTCAGACAAAATTAGGTTGATTTTGTTTCTTTGCACATTACGTAAATTAAAATAAGTTCTAAAATGAAGTCAGATGACTTGATATATTGATTAAATGTTCAACACACATCCCATGACTTGATATATTGACTTAATATATTCCACACCAGTGACTGCATCCCCCACTCCAGTGAGGACATTGTTTAAGCGGTTTGTCACAAAAAGTTTCAATTTTTTTTTAAACAGAACTGGATGTATTGATGAGGCGAGAGTGTCCAGTCACATTCTAGACTTGCATGATGAGAGTTACCGTTCTTGTATGGATAGGGTTGTGTATTGTGGCGTGTGGGCTTGCACACATCCGTAAGTTGCTGGTTTAACTGTCTTTCTACATTTTCTGCGGACATCTATAAGTTGCTGGTTTAACTGTCTTTCTACATTTTCTGCGGACATCTATAAGTTGCTGGTTTAACTGTCTTTCTACATTTTCTGCGGACATCTATAAGCTGCTGGTTTAACTGTCTTTCTACATTTTCTGCGGACATCTATAAGTTGCTGGTTTAACTGTCTTTCTACATTTTCTGCGGACATCTATAAGCTGCTGGTTTAACTGTCTTTCTACATTTTATGCGGACATCTATAAGTTGCTGGTTTAACTGTCTTTCTACATTTTCTGCGGACATCCATAAGTTGCTGCGTTAACTGTCTTTCTACATTTTCTGCGGACATCTATAAGTTGTGGGTTGATGCTGTTGAACATGGAAGTTCGTCCCTTATTAAGATGCTCCATATGAGAAAGGTCGATGGGGTGACCCCGTACACATTGACGTTGTGTTTGTTAACCCTACCATTAACTTGTCTATCAGATAGCAGGAATGGCGTTGTGTTTGTTAACCCTACCATTAACTTCTCAATCAGATAGCAGGGATGGCGTTGTGTTTGTTAACCCTAACATTAACTTGTCTATCAGATAGCAGGGATGGCGTTGTGTTTGTTAACCCTACCATCAACTTGTCTATCAGATAGCAGGGATGGCGTTGTGTTTGTTAACCCTAACATTAACTTGTCTATCAGATAGCAGGGATGGCGTTGTGTTTGTTAACCCTACCATTAACTTGTCTATCAGATAGCAGCGATGGCGTTGTGTTTGTTAACCCTAACATTAACTTGTCTATCAGATGGCGGGGCGGACGTTGTGTTTGTTGTGGACGGCAGTGACCGAGTGGGTGCAGCAAACTTCGAGAAAGTTCGAGGCTGGATCAAATCTGTCATTCAAAACTGGGCCATCGGACTGGATATGTTTCGTGTTGCTGTCATCTCGTATGGTGATGGCGTCCATGTCGAGTCCTACCTCAAGGACTCAGTGGACAGTCAAGCCGTAAGTCACATTTTACAGTCAAATACAGACACATCTACATTTACATTTTAAGGTCAAATACCTTTAGTTAACTATTTCATGAGTCAATATAGGACAGTCATCTTTGTAGTGTCATATTGATCAGTTGCTGTCATTGTGTTTCTAACTTTGAACTTTGATTTATTTCTGTCAGGTGTTAAAATCTATTAATAGCATCAGATATTTTGGGTCGCCAGCGGACGCAACAGAGGCGATCAGACGAGCTTCAAGTGAAGCCTTTTTGCCTTCCAATGGGGGCAGAGCTGGTGAACGTCAGGTAGCGCATCATTTCTTCTCATTGTCAATGTCATATCGCAACATGAATTTTATATTCGTTCAGTTCTCTAATTACCAATGTTAGAACTAATTTAAGAAACTAAGAAACTAAAAACGGCAAAAAAATATTTTTTCCATTATATCATGGCACAGAACTCCGTCCAGTCCACACCACAACACTCCGTCCAGTCCACACCACAACACTCCGTCCACACCACAACACTCCGTCCAGTCCACACCACAACACTCCGTCCACACCACAACACTCCGTCCACACCACAACACTCCGTCCACACCACAACACTCCGTCCAGTCCACACCACAACACTCCGTCCACACCACAACACTCCGTCCAGTCCACACCACAACACTCCGTCCAGTCCACACCACAACACTCCGTCCACACCACAACACTCCGTCCAGTCCACACCACAACACTCCGTCCACACCACAACACTCCGTCCAGTCCACACCACAACATTCCGTCCACACCACAACACTCCGTCCACACCACAACACTCCGTCCACACCACAACACTCCGTCCAGTCAACACCACAACACTCCGTCCACATCACAACACTCCGTCCAGTCCAGTCCACACCACAACACTCCGTCCACACCACAACACTCCGTCCACACCACAACACTCCGTCCACACCACAACACTCCGTCCACACCACAACACTCCGTCCAGTCCACACCACAACACTCCGTCCACACCACAACACTCCGTCCACACCACAACACTCCGTCCACACCACAACACTACGTCCACACCACAACACTCCGTCCACACCACAACACTCCGTCCACACCACAACACTCCGTCCAGTCCACACCACAACACTCCGTCCACACCACAACACTCCGTCCACACCACAACACTCCGTCCACACCACAACACTCCGTCCACACCACAACACTCCGTCCAGTCCACAACACTCCGTCCAGTCCACACCACAACACTCCGTCCACACCACAACACTCCGTCCACACCACAACACTCCGTCCAGTCCAGTCCACACCACAACACTCCGTCCAGTCCACACCACAACACTCCGTCCACATCACAACACTCCGTCCACACCACAACACTCCGTCCAGTCCAGTCCACACCACAACACTCCGTCCAGTCCACACCACAACACTCCGTCCACACCACAACACTCCGTCCAGTCCAGTCCAGTCCACACCACAACACTCCGTCCACACCACAACACTCCGTCCACACCACAACACTCCGTCCACACCACAACACTCCGTCCACACCACAACACTCCGTCCAGTCCACACCACAACACTCCGTCCACACCACAACACTCCGTCCAGTCCAGTCCATACCACAACACTCCGTCCACACCACAAAACTCCGTCCAGTCCAGTCCACACCACAACACTACGTCCACACCACAACACTCCGTCCACACCACAACACTCCGTCCACACCACAACACTCCGTCCACAACACAACACTCCGTCCAGTCCACACCACAACACTCCGTCCAGTCCAGTCCACACCACAACACTCCGTCCACACCACAACACTCCGTCCACACCACAACACTCCGTCCACACCACAACACTCCGTCCAGTCCACACCACAACACTCCGTCCACACCACAACACTCCGTCCACACCACAACACTCCGTCCACACCACAACACTCCGTCCAGTCCACACCACAACACTCCGTCCAGTCCACACCACAACACTCCGTCCACACCACAACACTCCGTCCAGTCCACACCACAACACTCCGTCCACACCACAACACTCCGTCCAGTCCAGTCCACACCACAACACTCCGTCCACACCACAACACTCCGTCCACACCACAACACTCCGTCCAGTCCACACCACAACACAACACTCCGTCCACACCACAACACTCCGTCCACACCACAACACTCCGTCTAGTCTACACCACAACACTCCGTCCACACCACAACACTCCGTCCAGTCCAGTCCACACCACAACACTCCGTCCACACCACAACACTCCGTCCAGTCCAGTCCACACCACAACACTCCGTCCACACCACAACACTCCGTCCACACCACAACACTCCGTCCACACTACAACACTCCGTCCAGTCCACACCACAACACTCCGTCCACACCACAACACTCCGTCCACACCACAACACTCCGTCCACACCACAACACTCCGTCCACACCACAACACTCCGTCCACACCACAACACTCCGTCCAGTCCAGTCCACACCACAACACTCCGTCCACACCACAACACTCCGTCCACACCACAACACTCCGTCCACACTACAACACTCCGTCCAGTCCACACCACAACACTCCGTCCACACCACAACACTCCGTCCACACCACAACACTCCGTCCACACCACAACACTCCGTCCACACCACAACACTCCGTCCACACCACAACACTCCGTCTAGTCTACACCACAACACTCCGTCCACACCACAACACTCCGTCCAGTCCAGCCCACACCACAACACTCCGTCCACACCACAACACTCCGTCCAGTCCACACCACAACACTCCGTCCACACCACAACACTCCGTCCAGTCCACACCACAACACTCCGTCCAGTCCACACCACAACACTCCGTCCACACCACAACACTCCGTCCAGTCCAGTCCACACCACAACACTCCGTCCACACCACAACACTCCGTCCACACCACAACACTCCGTCCAGTCCACACCACAACACTACGTCCACACCACAACACTCTGTCCACACCACAACACTCCGTCCAGTCCAGTCCACACCACAACACTCCGTCCACACCACAACACTCCGTCCAGTCCACAACACTCCGTCCAGTCCACACCACAACACTCCGTCCACACCACAACACTCCGTTCAGTCCACACCACAACACTCCGTCCAGTCCACACCACAACACTCCGTCCACTCCACAACACTCCGTCCAGTCCACACCACAACACTTCGTCCAGTCCACACCACAACACTCCGTCCACAGCACAACACTCCGTCCAGTCCACACCACAACACTCCGTCCACACCACAACACTCCGTCCAGTCCGCAACACTCCGTCCAGTCCACACCACAACACTCCGTCCAGTCCACACCACAACACTCCGTCCACACCACAACACTCCGTCCAGTCCGCAACACTCCGTCCAGTCCACACCACAACACTCCGTCCAGTCCACACCACAACACTCCGTCCACACCACAACACTCCGTCCAGTCCGCAACACTCCGTCCAGTCCACACCACAACACTCCGTCCAGTCCGCACCACAACACTCCGTCCAGTCCACACCACAACACTCCGTCCACACCACAACACTCCGTCCAGTCCGCAACACTCCGTCCAGTCCACACCACAACACTCCGTCCAGTCTACACGACAACACTCCGTCCACACCTCAACACTCCGTCCAGTCCAGTCCACACCACAACACTACGTCCAGTCCAGTCCACACCACAACACTCCGCCCACACCACAACACTCTGTCCAGTCCAGAACACTCCGTCCAGTCCACACCACAACACTCCGCCCACACCACAACACTCCGTCCAGTCCACAACACTCCGTCCACACCACAACACTCCGTTAACACCACAACACTCCGTCCAGTCCACACCACAACACTCCGCCCACACCACAACACTCCGTCCAGTCCACAACACTCCGTCCACACCACAACACTCCGTCCACACCACAACACTCCGTCCAGTCCACACCACAACACTCCGTCCACACCACAACACTCCGTCCAGTCCGCAACACTCCGTCCAGTCCACACCACAACACTACGTCCAGTCCAGTCCACACCACAACACTCCGCCCACACCACAACACTCCGTCCACAGCACAACACTCCGTCCAGTCCACACCACAACACTCCGTCCACACCACAACACTCCGTCCAGTCCGCAACACTCCGTCCAGTCCACACCACAACACTCCGTCCAGTCCACACCACAACACTCCGTCCACACCACAACACTCCGTCCAGTCCGCAACACTCCGTCCAGTCCACACCACAACACTACGTCCAGTCCAGTCCACACCACAACACTCCGCCCACACCACAACACTCCGTCCAGTCCACAACACTCCGTCCAGTCCACACCACAACACTCCGCCCACACCACAACACTCCGTCCAGTCCACAACACTCCGTCCAGTCCAGTCCACACCACAACACTCCGTCCACACCACAACACTCCGTCCAGTCCACACCACAACACTACGTCCACACCACAACACTCTGTCCACACCACAACACTCCGTCCAGTCCAGTCCACACCACAACACTCCGTCCACACCACAACACTCCGTCCAGTCCACAACACTCCGTCCAGTCCAGTCCACACCACAACACTACGTCCACACCACAACACTCTGTCCACACCACAACACTCCGTCCAGTCCACAACACTCCGTCCAGTCCAGTCCACAACACTCCGTCCAGTCCACACCACAACACTCCGTCCACACCACAACACTCCGTCCACACCACAACACTCCGTCCACACCACAACACTCCGTCCAGTCCACACCACAACACTCCGTCCAGTCCACACCACAACACTCCGTCCACACCACAACACTCCGTCCAGTCCACACCACAACACTCCGTCCAGTCCACACCACAACACTCCGTCCAGTCCAAACCACAACACTCCGCCCACACCACAACACTCCGTCCACAGCACAACACTCCGTCCAGTCCACACCACAACACTCCGTCCACACCACAACACTCCGTCCAGTCCGCAACACTCCGTCCAGTCCACACCACAACACTCCGTCCAGTCCACACCACAACACTCCGTCCACACCACAACACTCCGTCCAGTCCGCAACACTCCGTCCAGTCCACACCACAACACTACGTCCAGTCCAGTCCACACCACAACACTCCGCCCACACCACAACACTCCGTCCAGTCCACAACACTCCGTCCAGTCCACACCACAACACTCCGCCCACACCACAACACTCCGTCCAGTCCACAACACTCCGTCCAGTCCAGTCCACACCACAACACTCCGTCCACACCACAACACTCCGTCCAGTCCACACCACAACACTACGTCCACACCACAACACTCTGTCCACACCACAACACTCCGTCCAGTCCAGTCCACACCACAACACTCCGTCCACACCACAACACTCCGTCCAGTCCACAACACTCCGTCCAGTCCAGTCCACACCACAACACTACGTCCACACCACAACACTCTGTCCACACCACAACACTCCGTCCAGTCCACAACACTCCGTCCAGTCCAGTCCACAACACTCCGTCCAGTCCACACCACAACACTCCGTCCACACCACAACACTCCGTCCACACCACAACACTCCGTCCACACCACAACACTCCGTCCAGTCCACACCACAACACTCCGTCCAGTCCACACCACAACACTCCGTCCACACCACAACACTCCGTCCAGTCCACACCACAACACTCCGTCCAGTCCACACCACAACACTCCGTCCAGTCCAAACCACAACACTCCGTCCACACCACAACACTCCGTCCAATCCACAGCACAACACTGCGTCCACACCACAACACTCCGTCCAGTCCAGTCCACACCACAACACTCCGTCCAGTCCACACCACAACACTCCGTCCAGTCCACACCTTCATACACCCAGTCTTTGCCCATTTACTATGAGAACGTGAAAGGGGCGCGGGGAGGGACTGGAACGGGGGGGGGATGGGGGGGGGATGGAAGTGTCGACAGGCAGAATGAATTCCGCTTTAGTGGACAGTAGTAGACAGGGGGGGGGAGGGGTTATGCTTCATTAATCATTTAATACTGGACAGAGGGGCGGGGTCATGGTATCTCAAGGACTGAAAGAGTAAATTTAAAAAACATAAACTCATTTTTGATAAATTGTATAAATTAGGCCATATGACCAGATGAAATAGCAATGTAGTCGTGTAAGTATTATTTTCATCCCAAATGTGGACATAGATACGTAGTATAGTCCCAGACAGTCAGAGTGGTCTACGTTTACACAGCGTGTTTGGAATCCTGGAATGTATTTTGGTCTCAAAGTTTTTAATAGTTTCTATAATATAACGCTGGTGGTAGTTTGTCAGTCCTTCCTTCCGTCTGTCATCGCTATCGATTTTGGAATGTCAACATCTAACCACGCAGTGCTTTTCAATTGCACCGCATTGTGTTTGTATAAGTGATAGAGTAGGGTTTGTTTATATAACGACTTAATTTTTTTTGTATAAATGTCACAGTTTTCACTCTTTCGCATAACGCGAAAAAATATTAAATACACGCACATTGCAAAAACATATTAAACGGATCAATGTCAAATAATATTTTCGCTTAGATTCCTAGAAAAAGTAGATACATTTTAATAACAGTAGGGTAAAAAAAAAACTAATTAATTCAAAGATTTAATAGTTATGCAAGGGGGAGGTAATTTAAAAATAAATTCAACTCACTCTAATAAAACAAAGTGAATGTTAATTCTGCAGACGTCCAAGACAATATTATTGTTGAAATATTATAATTAGTATGCATTGATAAAAGGCAATGTGATAGGTAAAACACGGATATTTTAAATACTGCCTTTTATTTATATTATTCACATGAACGTACTGTTTACTAATTATTATTTTTAATCAATCACAGTTTAAAAGCTACTCCTAAAATGTTTTCTATGTTTACTTCTATCTTTCTTTTTGCGGACAAACTTGTTTTTTTATAGTGGTTCGCTAAATTGAATCAGGCGCGTCCGCCGGCTTCTGAGCAGTGTACGATTTGGCACCCAGGGCTAGACTCTGAGCACTATGCGTTTATGTTTGCATTTGAGTTGTGTTTTTGTTATGCGTGTTGCGTTTGCGTTTGTGTTTTCGTTTTCGTTTCGTTTTTAACACGTTTTTATTAACTCAGCTTCGCGTGGATGTGTTTGTTGTTAAAATTGACATCGAAAATTAGCCCACTTCTGATTGCTCTATAGATCTGAAATTTGGCATGCAGGTTACTTTCGCCTAACAATTTCAGATGCAATCATAAAAACTAGCAATTAGAGACCGTAATTAGCTTAATTTAATTACGCCCAAAGGACCATAAAATTGAGGACATGATTTCTAAAGATACCGACAAGACTGGAGGCTTGTTGACACAGTTACTTCGGCCCCAATCGATGTGAGCGCGCTGGCCGTGATCGTATAGTGGTTAGTACTTCGCGTTGTGGCCGCGACAACCCAGGTTCGAATCCTGGTCGCTCAAGATTTTTTTAGTCCGTGTATTTATAAACACTTAGTCAATTCATACTTAATCAAGTCATTAGATAAAGTAGAAAATAAACTATATAAAAAACTTTTTTAAAAAACACGTTTTTCATGTGTAGCAACGGACTAAAAAGGAGAAAATAAAATACTTAAAAAAA
Source organism: Physella acuta (assembly GCF_028476545.2). Taxonomy (NCBI): domain Eukaryota; kingdom Metazoa; phylum Mollusca; class Gastropoda; family Physidae; genus Physella; species Physella acuta. The sequence goes on from NW_026733149.1 coordinate 123,626, forward strand.
ACTTTTTTAAAAAACACGTTTTTCTTGTGGACTAAAAAGTAGAAAATAACTATTTACATACATTTGATGACAAAAAACGTGGGTCGGGCAGATGGGTCGAGAAATTTGATGGTGAACGTACCCACGTTTTTTGTCATCAAATGTATGTAAATAGTTATTTTCTACTTTTTAGTCCACAAGAAAAACGTGTTTTTTTTAAAAGTTTTTTTTAAGTATTTTATTTGTTTTGTTTTTCATTTGTGTTTGCGTTTGCATTGTGTTTGTGCTTGCGTTTTCTTTTGTGTTTGTTTTTTCTTTTGTGTTTGTGTTTAGTTTTGTTATGTTCCGAAGTTGGTAGATTTAAAAAAGATTCACTGTGGCGGAGCACGGGTATGCAGCTAGTCTATAGTTAACGCATTCACCCGAAACCTATGTGATTAAATGTGGTAGTATTCTTAAAGTAGTGGTATACGCTTCTATTCTTAAGTTTATCAGTCATGTAGTATTCTGATTGTAGTCGTGTAAGCTCCTATTCTTCAGGTCATCATTCATGTCGGCGCTGGAGCGGGTTCGGATCCCGTCAGGTACGCAGATCAGGTCAAGATTGCAACAGAGAAAGGTATTGTTGTTTACAATGTCGCCATTGGCAACGGATGGATCCAGAATGATTTGTTTAAGTATGCCAGCCAACCACGTGAGCGGTACAGCTTGCCCGTGGCAAACTACGACCTGCTCAATGCAGAACTGACCTACATCTTGGCCTCACGGGTGGAGAATGGTGAGTACGGCGCGAGCAACCGCTAAAAACAAGAGCAGCATTTATTGCGTCACCCACAGATGGTCGAGGTGAGACAAATACAAACATTAATACAAGATAAAGTTCTCATTTCGTGCCGTAATACTTTGGGCCGGTACCTCAAATACAAACATTAATCTATCTATCTATATATATAAAAAGCAATGTATGTCTGTGTGTCTGTGTGTTTGTGTGTGTGTTTGTCCTTTATGCATTACTACACCTCTCATCACATCGCCGTGAAGCTTTGGGAAGTTGTTGAGAATATTCCTGGGGAGGTTTCTGCGAAAAAAAAAATTTCAAATTCGCAGGGGTGGCGCCCTTCAGGGCGCGATTTGTTTTTCTCTATATACGGTATATAAAAATAAAAAGTTGATTTTGGTTTGACATCGTTCATCTGCTAGCCATAAGACTTTGGGGAGTTCATAATAACACTCTAAGGAAGGGTTCTGTAAAAAATTATTTTTAATTTTGCAAGGGCGGCGCCACGGGAGGGTGCTATTTTCCTCTATATATGGTATATAAAAAATAAAAGTGAATTGAAGTGACACCGTTCATCCGATAGGCATGAAACTTTGGGAAGTTGTTGAGAATATTCCTGGGGAGGTTTCTGCGAAAAAAAATTTCAAATTCGCCGGGCTGGCGCCCCAGCAGGGCGCGTTTTTTTTAATATATACGGTATATAAAAATAAAAGTCGATTTTGGTTTGGCATCGTTCATCCGATAGCCATGAGACTTTGGGGATTTTATTATGCCACTATAGGGAATGGTTCTGTAAAAAATCATTTTTAATTTCGCAAGGGCGGCGCCACGGGAGGGTGAGATTTTTCTCTTTATACGGTTTATAAAAATAAGTCGATTTTGGTGTGACACCGTTATTCGATAGCCATGAGACTTTGAGGGAGTTGATTAGAACAGGGTGTAAAAAAAATCATTTTTTAATTTCGCAAGGGCGGCGCCACGGGGGCTGCGACTTTTCTCTATATACGGTTTATAAAATTTCGGTTTCACACCGTTTATCCGTGTACCATGAAACTTTGGGTAGATGATTAAATCACTCAATGGTAGTGTTCTGCAAAAAAATATTGTTTAATATTGCAAGGGCGGCGCCCCCCCCCCCCCCCCCCCCGGGGGAGCGATTTTTTTTTATCTATACACGGTATATAAAAAATAAAACTCGGATGCGGTTCATCCGAGTGCCATGAAACTTTAGGGAGTAGATGAGAATACTCCCGAGAATAATTCTGCGAAAAAGAAAACTAAAGTTTCTTACGGGCTGCGCCATATAGGGTACAACTTTCGTCAATACACGGTTTGACACCCAGAGTTTTAGAGCGACTAAGTTGGCACTTGGCATCCGTTAATCGAGCGTTCTGCATAGCGAGTAAGGGGTACTACTATATTCAGCGGTAAAACTACAACAGCCTTCTAAAAATAACTTTGTAAACGAGGAAATCCTTCTGTACAGTTTCGTCACCTTGCGAAAGATGAAAAAATAACTTTTTGAATATGAGGAGCCTACTGTAGAGTTTCGTCACTTTGCGAATGATGCAATAAGCATCTATTATTAGACAATCCAGTCAGAAATTGAGATCGAGCATCTAATAATAGACCATTAGTAACGCTAGCATATTGCATCAGTCACACTGATATTTAAAACACGTCAAATATTTTTTTTACGTGATGAAGAAAAAAATCCTGTTCATTTGTGTCACTTTAGCGAATGACGAAATCTGCATCATTATTAACATGATGCTATTTGGCACGATGGCGCCTGTTAGTTTTAAGGAGCCAGGGGCCGTACTATGCGGTAGTGTAATCGAGGGGAGGTGCTCCTGAGAGCGCCCCTCTACGTCCCTGACACATGGGTGGTAACCGAAGTGTGTTCTACCTGATTATTTCGGTGAGTGATTAATGTACACATAAGGTTTTCATGCGGTAGTGTAGGTCAACCCGTGTCCAGGTGTTTATGATCCAAGCGCAGGCATTGTTTACATTTAAATAACTCACTTTTAGAAAACAAGGTTACGCGTCTTAGAATATATGATTGGTAACGCGTTGGTGAAATCCTTCTAATATATTTCGTCAAACTTACTTCTATCCCCGCAACAACGCGGGCGACGGGTACGCTAGTACAAGATAAAGTGCTCATTTCGTGCCGTAATACTTTGAACAATTAGGCCGGTACATCTAATCTACAGGGTGTTACCCAGAGCTGTTAACTCCGAACGTTAATCTAGATTTTATTTGAAAGGCAACCAACTCATCACAAAGTTATTAAAGTGTAAAAAAAAAAAAAGAATGTGGAAGCAACATTTAAAAAAAATCCTATTCACTATTCTGAATCAAACAAAACATTCAGTCACGTTTGTTACATAACGTGCAAGGTAAAAATTCAATTAGTAAATGTCGTGAAAGAAATTGTGCTTTAAAATAAACATAGAGACATGCTTGATAACTGCGCAGATACGTAGCTCCATTAAGCCATCGATTTATTTATTTGAAACTAGATCTACTTCTAAAATACAATATCAGAGCAAGGAGGCTTACGTACGCGCATTTTGTTGCTTTAAAATTTGTAAGTCTTAGTTAACGCATTCAGGAATCTTAGCGACTTGTTAACATAAATTTAATAAAACAAGTTCACATAATACTATCAAAGAAATGTTCAAAAATAGATTTTACACGTTCACATAATGTTGTTAAAACATGTTCACATAATGTTATTAAAACATGTTCACATAATGTTAAAAAAACAAGCTCACATAATGTAATTAAAACATGCTCACATAATGTTATTAAAACATGCTCACATAATGTTATTAAAACATGCTCACATAATGTTATTAAAACATGCTCACATAATGTTATTAAAACATGTTCGAATAATGTAATTAAAACATGCTCACATAATGTTATTAAAACATGCTCACTTAATGTTATGGTCCTTACTGAATTTTGTTTTGATCACAGAGGTGCCTCTGTCAGACAACGGACTTCCACTTATAGCAGACAGTAGGTGATTTTTTAAATTTGCTGGTCAATGTGTTTGTCTGTTAGCTTATTCTCTGTTATTACTGATACAGTGATAGCCTAATATTCGCTTGTCTGTTAGTTTATTCTCTGTTATTACTGATACAGTGATAGCCTAATATTTGCATTATCGTTGACCAAACATTTATCTTTAAGTTAGAGTTAATAAAGCTTAGGCTGGTTAAACAACACCAATCATCTAGATTGTTCTCAGACTTTAGTTATTGTCACCTTAAACTTGAGGAAATCGTTGTTCTCAGACTTTAGTTATTGTCAACTTAATCTTGAGGAAATCATTGTTCTCAGACTTTAGTTATTGTCACCTTAAACTTGAGGAAATCGTTGTTCTCAGACTTTAGTTATTGTCACCTTAAACTTGAGGAAATCGTTGTTCTCAGACCTTAGTTATTGTCAACTTAAACTTGAGGAAATCATTGTTCTCAGACTTTAGTTATTGTCACCTTGTTCCACTCCAGGTTGTCTGTCGAGGGCAGACATCGTCATTTGTCTGGACGGGTCGACGAGTGTGACGGCCCCCAACTTTCTGATAGCCAAGGAGAACATCAAGTCCCTGGTCTCCCACCTACCTCTCTCCCAGGATGGGGTGCATGTTGCCGCTGTCCAGTTTAGTGGGAAAACTTTGCTGGAATTCCCACTGAACAGATACTATGATAGGTAATTCGAAACTAAAAGAGCTAGACTTTCGAGAAAAAATTATATATTATGTCTCCTTAGCCCTAAGCTTAGCGTTGACCTTTTCGTTAACCCTTAAAAATAAACCTAACCCTAAACCTTGACCCTAAAACCCTAACACAGACTGAGTTTGCTGCAAGCCATTGACAGAATCAACTACATGCATGGCAACACAGAGACAGGTCAGGCTCTGGATTATATCAGGACAAACGTCTTTGGGCCACTGATGGGGGCGCGCGTGGATGTGCCGCGAGTGGTCATCTTGTTGACAGGTGAATTTCATGGGTCATGCTGGCTTTTATATCAGACCATGAGTTCGGGTTATTGTGACATTATGTAAGATACATTTTCAAAAAGTCAGTTCCCACCTCTATTCCAGACGGACAGGCGAGTCACCACAATGCAGCGGTGGATGCAGGAGCGTTACTGAGACAGGCTGGCATCGCCATAGTCTCAGTTGGTATCGGCAGCAGGATCGATGCCACGGAGCTGGAGCAGATCTCAGGTTGTTTAAAGTTGGTTAGAGCTGAAATCTTGTGGTCCACAGTTGTGGTTAAATAATGTGGTCAGATGTTGTGGTTAAATAATGTGGTCCACAGTTGTGGTTAAATAATGTGGTCCACAGTTGTGGTTAAATAATGTGGTCCACAGTTGTGGTTAAATAATGTGGTCCACAGTTGTGGTTAAATAATGTGGTCCACAGTTGTGGTTAAATAATGTGGTCCACAGTTGAATTTAAATAATGTGGTCCACAGTTGTGGTTAAATAATGTGGTCCGATGTTGTGGTTAAATAATGTGGTCCGATGTTGTGGTTAAATAATGTGGTCCACAGTTGTGGTTAAATAATGTGGTCCACAGTTGTGGTTAAATAATGTGGTCCACAGTTGTGGTTAAATAATGTGGTCCGATGTTGTGGTTAAATAATGTGGTCCGATGTTGTGGTTAAATAATGTGGTCCACAGTTGTGGTTAAATAATGTGGTCCGATGTTGTGGTTAAATAATGTGGTCCAATCTTGTGGTTAAATAATGTGCTCCAATCTTGTGGTTAAACATTGCGGTTAAAAGTTGTGCTGTCAATTTGTTTGTGGTTCAAAGCTTTGTCATCAATTTATTTTGTGCCGTCTCGTTTTTTGTTTCTTGTTTCTGGAAAGTTTTTCCATTAGATAAATATCCACCTTTGTACAAAAGTAACTTCACTTACATTTTAGGAGATCCAAGCTACGTATTTAAAGCTTCAGACTTTCAGGGACTGACTTATTTGATAGAACCTATCCTCAACACCACCTGCCAAGGTATTTACTCAAGCAAATGAATATTGACAAATATGGACTTTATTATTATTAAACACAACTAAGTAATGAGAAAATACTCAGCTACAAAATGAACATCATTTAAATAACTACGAAGGATAGAGTTACTATCATCGAGCAATAACTAACCACACGTGTCAGAATTTGTTGTTTTAATTTATTTTTCTTCCCATTTTTCAGTACAAACAATGACACCCTCACCAACGAGCCCAACCAGTAAGTGATCATGTGATCAGGTACATTGCAAAGGAACAGATTTATCTAGGCTTGAGTCTATTTTTAGTTTTGTATTGCTTATCAACCTTGGTTAAATTATTTTTGGGAGACATCAACAATTAAGTGACACCAAGTTTATAAAGTATCGATTAATTGGGTGGGGGGGGGGATAAATTTTCCAGGAGGGAGGGGCGTACACGGGTAAATATATTTTCTATTTCAATTATATTTCGTTTGGGGTGGGTCGCGGTGCTATCCCCTCCCTCGAAGAGATGCCTGGAAGAAACACTGGGGTGAACCAAATTATCCATGAGTATGTACAATCTTATCACGTGGTCTTTGTTGTCCACCTAATCACGTGATTGTATCTGCTACAGCCCCTGGTATCGAGACGTGTGTTGACAACATCACAACGTGCAACTTGTACATCGAACAAAACACAGAAAATGGCGGCTTTTGTGCCCATTACGTCGAGATGGCCAAAACATCGTGTGCTCGCTCCTGTGGATACTGTACCAGTAAGAATAGTCGTGACAATATCAATATTTATATGTGTCTTTAAATATTTGTCTGTATTTTATGAACAACTACCCCTTTGATAGCCATGAAGTTGTTGAGTACTTTCGAACACTAAAGAAATGAGCAAGTTTAAATGGTTTTGAGAAAATATTAACTGAGTTGTTTCTATTTATCCATTATGCATTCCTTCACTATCTTAAAGTTTTCTTACTTACCTGTTTAAATTCTCGTATACGGAGAACAAAGAAAGTATTGATTGAAGTCGTGCAAAAATTGAGATCGAAATTTTGACTAATATCTACTTTTACACCTCCAAGTCGGAAAATTTAGTATTGAAATCTGGTGTGGTCTAGTCTGGTCTGGTCTAGTCTGGTCTGGTCTGGTCTAGTCTGGTCTGGTCTGGTCTGGTCTGGTCTGGTCACATCCCTGGTCTGGTCTGGTCTGGTCACATCCCTGGTCTGGTCTGGTCACATCCCTGGTCTGGTCTGGTCTGGTCACATCCCTGGTCTGGTCTGGTCTGGTCTGGTCACATCCCTGGTCTGGTCTGGTCACATCCCTGGTCTGGTCTGGTCTGGTCTGGTCACATCCCTGGTCTGGTCTGGTCTGGTCACATCCCTGGTCTGGTCTGGTCACATCCCTGGTCTGGTCTGGTCACATCCCTGGTCTGGTCTGGTCACATCCCTGGTCTGGTCTGGTCTGGTCACATCCCTGGTCTGGTCTGGTCACATCCCTGGTCTGGTCTGGTCTGGTCTGGTCACATCCCTGGTCTGGTCTGGTCTGGTCTGGTCTGGTCACATACCTGGTCTGGTCTGGTCTGGTCTGGTCACATCCCTGGTCTGGTCACATCCCTGGTCTGGTCTGGTCTGGTCACATCCCTGGTCTGGTCTGGTCTGGTCACATCCCTGGTCTGGTCTGGTCTGGTCTGGTCACATCCCTGGTCTGGTCTGGTCACATCCCTGGTCTGGTCTGGTCTGGTCTGGTCTGGTCTGGTCTGGTCACATCCCTGGTCTGGTCTGGTCTGGTCTGGTCTGGTCACATCCCTGGTCTGGTCACATCCCTGGTCTGGTCTGGTCTGGTCACATCCCTGGTCTGGTCTGGTCTGGTCACATCCCTGGTCTGGTCTGGTCTGGTCTGGTCACATCCCTGGTCTGGTCTGGTCTGGTCTGGTCTGGTCACATACCTGGTCTGGTCTGGTCTGGTCTGGTCTGGTCACATCCCTGGTCTGGTCACATCCCTGGTCTGGTCTGGTCTGGTCACATCCCTGGTCTGGTCTGGTCTGGTCACATCCCTGGTCTGGTCTGGTCTGGTCTGGTCTGGTCACATCCCTGGTCTGGTCTGGTCTGGTCTGGTCACATCCCTGGTCTGGTCTGGTCTGGTCTGGTCTGGTCACATCCCTGGTCTGGTCTGGTCTGGTCTGGTCTGGTCACATCCCTGGTCTGGTCTGGTCTGGTCACATCCCTGGTCTGGTCTGGTCACATCCCTGGTCTGGTCTGGTCTGGTCTGGTCTGGTCACATCCCTGGTCTGGTCTGGTCTGGTCACATCCCTGGTCTGGTCTGGTCTGGTCTGGTCTGGTCACATACCTGGTCTGGTCTGGTCTGGTCTGGTCACATCCCTGGTCTGGTCACATCCCTGGTCTGGTCTGGTCTGGTCACATCCCTGGTCTGGTCTGGTCTGGTCACATCCCTGGTCTGGTCTGGTCTGGTCTGGTCTGGTCACATCCCTGGTCTGGTCTGGTCACATCCCTGGTCTGGTCTGGTCTGGTCTGGTCACATCCCTGGTCTGGTCTGGTCTGGTCTGGTCACATCCCTGGTCTGGTCTGGTCTGGTCACATCCCTGGTCTGGTCTGGTCACATCCCTGGTCTGGTCTGGTCTGGTCTGGTCTGGTCTGGTCACATCCCTGGTCTGGTCTGGTCTGGTCACATCCCTGGTCTGGTCTGGTCTGGTCACATCCCTGGTCTGGTCTGGTCTGGTCTGGTCACATACCTGGTCTGGTCTGGTCTGGTCTGGTCACATCCCTGGTCTGGTCACATCCCTGGTCTGGTCTGGTCTGGTCACATCCCTGGTCTGGTCTGGTCTGGTCACATCCCTGGTCTGGTCTGGTCTGGTCTGGTCACATCCCTGGTCTGGTCTGGTCTGGTCTGGTCTGGTCACATCCCTGGTCTGGTCTGGTCTGGTCACATCCCTGGTCTGGTCTGGTCTGGTCTGGTCACATCCCTGGTCTGGTCTGGTCTGGTCTGGTCACATCCCTGGTCTGGTCTGGTCACATCCCTGGTCTGGTCTGGTCACATCCCTGGTCTGGTCTGGTCACATCCCTGGTCTGGTCTGGTCACATCCCTGGTCTGGTCTGGTCTGGTCACATCCCTGGTCTGGTCTGGTCACATCCCTGGTCTGGTCTGGTCTGGTCTGGTCACATCCCTGGTCTGGTCTGGTCTGGTCACATCCCTGGTCTGGTCTGGTCACATCCCTGGTCTGGTCTGGTCTGGTCTGGTCTGGTCTGGTCACATCCCTGGTCTGGTCTGGTCTGGTCACATCCCTGGTCTGGTCTGGTCTGGTCACATCCCTGGTCTGGTCTGGTCTGGTCTGGTCTGGTCACATCCCTGGTCTGGTCACATCCCTGGTCTGGTCTGGTCTGGTCTGGTCTGGTCACATCCCTGGTCTGGTCACATCCCTGGTCTGGTCTGGTCTGGTCACATCCCTGGTATGGTCTGGTCTGGTCTGGTCTGGTCACATCCCTGGTCTGGTCTGGTCTGGTCTGGTCTGGTCTGGTCACATCCCTGGTCTGGTCTGGTCTGGTCACATCCCTGGTCTGGTCTGGTCACATCCCTGGTCTGGTCTGGTCTGGTCACATCCCTGGTCTGGTCACATCCCTGGTCTGGTCTGGTCTGGTGTGGTCTAGTCTGGTCTGGTCTGGTCTGGTCACATCCCTGGTCTGGTCTGGTCACATCCCTGGTCTGGTCTGGTCACATCCCTGGTCTGGTCTGGTCTGGTCTAGTCTGGTCACATCCCTGGTCTGGTCTGGTCACATCCCTGGTCTGGTCTGGTCTGGTCTGGTCACATCCCTGGTCTGGTCTGGTCTGGTCTGGTCTGGTCACATCCCTGGTCTGGTCTGGTCACATCCCTGGTCTGGTCTGGTCACATCCCTGGTCTGGTCACATCCCTGGTCTGGTCTGGTCTGGTCACATCCCTGGTCTGGTCTGGTCTGGTCTGGTCACATCCCTGGTCTGGTCTGGTCTGGTCTGGTCTGGTCACATCCCTGGTCTGGTCTGGTCTGGTCACATCCCTGGTCTGGTCTGGTCTGGTCTGGTCACATCCCTGGTCTGGTCTGGTCTGGTCTGGTCACATCCCTGGTCTGGTCTGGTCACATCCCTGGTCTGGTCTGGTCACATCCCTGGTCTGGTCTGGTCACATCCCTGGTCTGGTCTGGTCACATCCCTGGTCTGGTCTGGTCTGGTCACATCCCTGGTCTGGTCTGGTCACATCCCTGGTCTGGTCTGGTCTGGTCTGGTCACATCCCTGGTCTGGTCTGGTCTGGTCACATCCCTGGTCTGGTCTGGTCACATCCCTGGTCTGGTCTGGTCTGGTCTGGTCTGGTCTGGTCACATCCCTGGTCTGGTCTGGTCTGGTCACATCCCTGGTCTGGTCTGGTCTGGTCACATCCCTGGTCTGGTCTGGTCTGGTCTGGTCTGGTCTGGTCTGGTCACATCCCTGGTCTGGTCTGGTCTGGTCTGGTCACATCCCTGGTCTGGTCTGGTCTGGTCTGGTCTGGTCACATCCCTGGTCTGGTCTGGTCTGGTCTGGTCTGGTCACATCCCTGGTCTGGTCTGGTCTGGTCACATCCCTGGTCTGGTCACATCCCTGGTCTGGTCTGGTCTGGTCTGGTCTGGTCACATCCCTGGTCTGGTCTGGTCTGGTCACATCCCTGGTCTGGTCTGGTCTGGTCTGGTCTGGTCACATACCTGGTCTGGTCTGGTCTGGTCTGGTCACATCCCTGGTCTGGTCACATCCCTGGTCTGGTCTGGTCTGGTCACATCCCTGGTCTGGTCTGGTCTGGTCACATCCCTGGTCTGGTCTGGTCTGGTCTGGTCTGGTCACATCCCTGGTCTGGTCTGGTCACATCCCTGGTCTGGTCTGGTCTGGTCTGGTCACATCCCTGGTCTGGTCTGGTCTGGTCTGGTCACATCCCTGGTCTGGTCTGGTCTGGTCACATCCCTGGTCTGGTCTGGTCACATCCCTGGTCTGGTCTGGTCTGGTCTGGTCTGGTCTGGTCACATCCCTGGTCTGGTCTGGTCTGGTCACATCCCTGGTCTGGTCTGGTCTGGTCACATCCCTGGTCTGGTCTGGTCTGGTCTGGTCACATACCTGGTCTGGTCTGGTCTGGTCTGGTCACATCCCTGGTCTGGTCACATCCCTGGTCTGGTCTGGTCTGGTCACATCCCTGGTCTGGTCTGGTCTGGTCACATCCCTGGTCTGGTCTGGTCTGGTCTGGTCACATCCCTGGTCTGGTCTGGTCTGGTCTGGTCTGGTCACATCCCTGGTCTGGTCTGGTCTGGTCACATCCCTGGTCTGGTCTGGTCTGGTCTGGTCACATCCCTGGTCTGGTCTGGTCTGGTCTGGTCACATCCCTGGTCTGGTCTGGTCACATCCCTGGTCTGGTCTGGTCACATCCCTGGTCTGGTCTGGTCACATCCCTGGTCTGGTCTGGTCACATCCCTGGTCTGGTCTGGTCTGGTCACATCCCTGGTCTGGTCTGGTCACATCCCTGGTCTGGTCTGGTCTGGTCTGGTCACATCCCTGGTCTGGTCTGGTCTGGTCACATCCCTGGTCTGGTCTGGTCACATCCCTGGTCTGGTCTGGTCTGGTCTGGTCTGGTCTGGTCACATCCCTGGTCTGGTCTGGTCTGGTCACATCCCTGGTCTGGTCTGGTCTGGTCACATCCCTGGTCTGGTCTGGTCTGGTCTGGTCTGGTCACATCCCTGGTCTGGTCACATCCCTGGTCTGGTCTGGTCTGGTCTGGTCTGGTCACATCCCTGGTCTGGTCACATCCCTGGTCTGGTCTGGTCTGGTCACATCCCTGGTATGGTCTGGTCTGGTCTGGTCTGGTCACATCCCTGGTCTGGTCTGGTCTGGTCTGGTCTGGTCTGGTCACATCCCTGGTCTGGTCTGGTCTGGTCACATCCCTGGTCTGGTCTGGTCACATCCCTGGTCTGGTCTGGTCTGGTCACATCCCTGGTCTGGTCACATCCCTGGTCTGGTCTGGTCTGGTGTGGTCTAGTCTGGTCTGGTCTGGTCTGGTCACATCCCTGGTCTGGTCTGGTCACATCCCTGGTCTGGTCTGGTCACATCCCTGGTCTGGTCTGGTCTGGTCTAGTCTGGTCACATCCCTGGTCTGGTCTGGTCACATCCCTGGTCTGGTCTGGTCTGGTCTGGTCACATCCCTGGTCTGGTCTGGTCTGGTCTGGTCTGGTCACATCCCTGGTCTGGTCTGGTCACATCCCTGGTCTGGTCTGGTCACATCCCTGGTCTGGTCACATCCCTGGTCTGGTCTGGTCTGGTCACATCCCTGGTCTGGTCTGGTCTGGTCTGGTCACATCCCTGGTCTGGTCACATCCCTGGTCTGGTCTGGTCTGGTCACATCCCTGGTCTGGTCACATCCCTGGTATGGTCTGGTCTGGTCACATCCCTGGTCTGGTCTGGTCACATCCCTGGTCTGGTCTGGTCTGGTCTGGTCACATCCCTGGTCTGGTCTGGTCTGGTCACATCCCTGGTCGGGTCTGGTCTGGTCTGGTCACATCCCTGGTCGGGTCTGGTCTGGTCTGGTCACATCCCTGGTCTGGTCTGGTCTGGTCTGGTCACATCCCTGGTCTGGTCTGGTCTGGTCACATCCCTGGTCTGGTCTGGTCTGGTCACATCCCTGGTCTGGTCTGGTCACATCCCTGGTCTGGTCTGGTCTGGTCTGGTCTGGTCTGGTCACATCCCTGGTCTGGTCTGGTCACATCCCTGGTCTGGTCTGGTCTGGTCTGGTCACATCCCTGGTCTGGTCTGGTCACATCCCTGGTCTGGTCTGGTCTGGTCTGGTCACATCCCTGGTCTGGTCTGGTCACATCCCTGGTCTGGTCTGGTCTGGTCTGGTCACATCCCTGGTCTGGTCTGGTCTGGTCACATCCCTGGTCTGGTCTGGTCTGGTCTGGTCACATCCCTGGTCTGGTCTGGTCTGGTCTGGTCACATCCGTGGTCTGGTCTGGTCTGGTCACATCCCTGGTCTGGTCTGGTCACATCCCTGGTCTGGTCTGGTCACATCCCTGGTCTGGTCTGGTCTGGTCACATCCCTGGTCTGGTCTGGTCTGGTCTGGTCACATCCCTGGTCTGGTCTGGTCTGGTCACATCCCTGGTCTGGTCTGGTCTAGTCACATCCCTGGTCTGGTCTGGTCACATCCCTGGTCTGGTCTGGTCACATCCCTGGTCTGGTCTGGTCTGGTCACATCCCTGGTCTGGTCTGGTCTGGTCTGGTCTGGTCACATCCCTGGTCTGGTCTGGTCACATCCCTGGTCTGGTCTGGTCACATCCCTGGTCTGGTCTGGTCTGGTCTGGTCACATCCCTGGTCTGGTCTGGTCACATCCCTGGTCTGGTCTGGTCACATCCCTGGCCTGGTCTGGTCACATCCCTGGTCTGGTCTGGTCTGGTCTGGTCACATCCCTGGTCTGGTCTGGTCTGGTCACATCCCTGGTCTGGTCTGGTCACATCCCTGGTCTGGTCTGGTCTGGTCACATCCCTGGTCTGGTCTGGTCACATCCCTGGTCTGGTCTGGTCTGGTCACATCCCTGGTCTGGTCTGGTCACATCCCTGGTCTGGTCTGGTCTGGTCACATCCCTGGTCTGGTCTGGTCACATCCCTGGTCTGGTCTGGTCTGGTCACATCCCTGGTCTGGTCTGGTCACATCCCTGGTCTGGTCTGGTCACATCCCTGGTCTGGTCTGGTCACATCCATGGTCTGGTCTGGTCTGGTCACATCCCTGGTCTGGTCTGGTCTGGTCACATCCCTGGTCTGGTCTGGTCTGGTCTGGTCTGGTCACATCCCTGGTCTGGTCTGGTCACATCCCTGGTCTGGTCTGGTCACATCCCTGGTCTGGTCTGGTCTGGTCTGGTCACATCCCTGGTCTGGTCTGGTCTGGTCTGGTCACATCCCTGGTCTGGTCTGGTCTGGTCACATCCCTGGTCTGGTCACATCCCTGGTCTGGTCTGGTCTGGTCACATCCCTGGTCTGGTCTGGTCACATCCCTGGTCTGGTCTGGTCTGGTCTGGTCACATCCCTGGTCTGGTCTGGTCTGGTCTGGTCTGGTCACATCCCTGGTCTGGTCTGGTCACATCCCTGGTCTGGTCTGGTCACATCCCTGGTCTGGTCTGGTCTGGTCTGGTCACATCCCTGGTCTGGTCTGGTCTGGTCACATCCCTGGTCTGGTCTGGTCACATCCCTGGTCTGGTCTGGTCTGGTCTGGTCACATCCCTGGTCTGGTCTGGTCTGATCTGGTCACATCCCTGGTCTGGTCTGGTCTGGTCACATCCCTGGTCTGGTCACATCCCTGGTCTGGTCTGGTCTGGTCTGGTCACATCCCTGGTCTGGTCACATCCCTGGTCCGGTCTGGTCTGGTCTGGTCACATCCCTGGTCTGGTCTGGTCACATCCCTGGTCTGGTCACATCCCTGGTCTGGTCTGGTCTGGTCACATCCCTGGTCTGGTCTGGTCACATCCCTGGTCTGGTCACATCCCTGGTCTGGTCTGGTCACATCCCTGGTCTGGTCACATCCCTGGTCTGGTCTGGTCACATCCCTGGTCTGGTCTGGTCTGGTCACATCCCTGGTCTGGTCTGGTCACATCCCTGGTCTGGTCTGGTCTGGTCACATCCCTGGTCTGGTCTGGTCTGGTCTGGTCACATCCCTGGTCTGGTCTGGTCACATCCCTGGTCTGGTCTGGTCACATCCCTGGTCTGGTCTGGTCACATCCCTGGTCTGGTCTGGTCACATCCCTGGTCTGGTCTGGTCTGGTCACATCCCTGGTCTGGTCACATCCCTGGTCTGGTCTGGTCACATCCCTGGTCTGGTCTGGTCACATCCCTGGTCTGGTCTGGTCTGGTCTGGTCACATCCCTGGTCTGGTCTGGTCACATCCCTGGTCTGGTCTGGTCACATCCCTGGTCTGGTCTGGTCACATCCCTGGTCTGGTCTGGTCACATCCCTGGTCTGGTCTAATCACATCCCTGGTCTGGTCTGGTCTGGTCACATCCCTGGTCTGGTCTGGTCTGGTCTGGTCACATCCCTGGTCTGGTCTGGTCTGGTCACATCCCTGGTCTGGTCTGGTCACATCCCTGGTCTGGTCTGGTCACATCCCTGGTCTGGTCTGGTCACATCCCTGGTCTGGTCTGGTCACATCCCTGGTCTGGTCTGGTCACATCCCTGGTCTGGTCTGGTCTGGTCTGGTCAAATACCTGGTCTGGTCTGGTCTGGTCTGGTCTGGTCACATCCCTGGTCTGGTCTGGTCACATCCCTGGTCTGGTCTGGTCACATCCCTGGTCTGGTCTGGTCACATCCCTGGTCTGGTCTGGTCACATCCCTGGTCTGGTCTGGTCACATCCCTGGTCTGGTCTGGTCACATCCCTGGTCTGGTCTGGTCTGGTCTGGTCAAATACCTGGTCTGGTCTGGTCTGGTCACATCCCTGGTCTGGTCTGGTCACATCCCTGGTCTGGTCTGGTCACATCCCTGGTCTGGTCTGGTCTGGTCGCATCCCTGGTCTGGTCTGGTCTGGTCACATCCCTGGTCTGGTCTGGTCTGGTCACATCCCTGGTCTGGTCTGGTCTGGTCTGGTCTGGTCACATCCCTGGTCTGGTCTGGTCTGGTCACATCCCTGGTCTGGTCTGGTCACATCCCTGGTCTGGTCTGGTCACATCCCTGGTCTGGTCTGGTCACATCCCTGGTCTGGTCTGGTCACATCCCTGGTCTGGTCTGGTCACATCCCTGGTCTGGTCTGGTCTGGTCTCGTCTGGTCACATCCCTGGTCTGGTCTGGTCACATCCCTGGTCTGGTCTGGTCACATCCCTGTTCTGGTCTGGTCACATCCCTGGTCTGGTCTGGTCTGGTCTGGTCACATCCCTGGTCTGGTCTGGTCTGGTCTGGTCACATCCCTGGTCTGGTCTGGTCTGGTCTGGTCACATCCCTGGTCTGGTCTGGTCTGGTCTGGTCACATCCCTGGTCTGGTCTGGTCTGGTCACATCCCTGGTCTGGTCTGGTCACATCCCTGGTCTGGTCTGGTCTGGTCTGGTCACATCCCTGGTCTGGTCTGGTCTGGTCTGGTCTGGTCACATCCCTGGTCTGGTCTGGTCTGGTCACATCCCTGGTCTGGTCTGGTCACATCCCTGGTCTGGTCTGGTCACATCCCTGGTCTGGTCTGGTCACATCCCTGGTCTGGTCTGGTCTGGTCACATCCCTGGTCTGGTCACATCCCTGGTCTGGTCTGGTCACATCCCTGGTCTGGTCTGGTCACATCCCTGGTCTGGTCTGGTCTGGTCTGGTCACATCCCTGGTCTGGTCTGGTCACATCCCTGGTCTGGTCACATCCCTGGTCTGGTCTGGTCACATCCCTGGTCTGGTCTGGTCACATCCCTGGTCTGGTCTGGTCTGGTCACATCCCTGGTCTGGTCTGGTCTGGTCTGGTCACATCCCTGGTCTGGTCTGGTCACATCCCTGGTCAGGTCTGGTCATATCCCTGGTCTGGTCTGGTCACATCCCTGGTCTGGTCTGGTCACATCCCTGGTCTGGTCTGGTCTGGTCTGGTCAAATACCTGGTCTGGTCTGGTCTGGTCTGGTCTGGTCTGGTCACATCCCTGGTCTGGTCTGGTCACATCCCTGGTCTGGTCTGGTCACATCCCTGGTCTGGTCTGGTCTGGTCACATCCCTGGTCTGGTCACATCCCTGGTCTGGTCTGGTCACATCCCTGGTCTGGTCTGGTCTGGTCACATCCCTGGTCTGGTCTGGTCACATCCCTGGTCTGGTCTGGTCACATCCCTGGTCTGGTCACATCCCTGGTCTGGTCTGGTCACATCCCTGGTCTGGTCTGGTCACATCCCTGGTCTGGTCTGGTCACATCCCTGGTCTGGTCTTGTCACATCCCTTGTCTGGTCTGGTCACATCCCTGGTCTGGTCTGGTCACATCCCTGGTCTGGTCTGGTCACATCCCTGGTCTGGTCTGGTCTGGTCTGGTCACATCCCTGGTCTGGTCTGGTCTGGTCACATCCCTGGTCTGGTCTGGTCACATCCCTGGTCTGGTCACATCCCTGGTCTGGTCTGGTCTGGTCACATCCCTGGTCTGGTCTGGTCACATCCCTGGTCTGGTCTGGTCACATCCCTGGTCTGGTCTGGTCACATCCCTGGTCTGGTCTGGTCTGGTCACATCCCTGGTCTGGTCACATCCCTGGTCTGGTCACATCCCTGGTCTGGTCTGGTCACATCCCTGGTCTGGTCACATCCCTGGTCTGGTCACATCCCTGGTCTGGTCTGGTCTGGTCTGGTCACATCCCTGGTCTGGTGTGGTCTAGTCTGGTCTGGTTAGGTCTGGTCTGGTCACATCCCTGGTCTGGTCTGGTCTGGTCACATCCCTGGTCTGGTCACATCCCTGGTCTGGTCTGGTCTGGTCTGCACCAGCTGCCTCATGTAACATGGATTTCCGAGGACTCATCTATGAGCACTATGAAGCCTATATCTATATACTACTAAAAGTCAAGTTTGTTTACATGTTTGAATATTTATTTGTTTGCCTGATTGACTATTGTGATATGTTCGACTCTACCGGGACAGCTGTAAAATAGTATGTAGGTAGAGAATAATTTTTTAATGCAGACAGACTGTTAATCACAAATTTATTTAAAGACGTTAATTAATTTATTGATTTATTCATACGTACAGTAACCCATTTTTTTAAAAAAGATTTGAAAAGCCACTAGACTCGGCGGGACCGTGACGTCACAGGTTTTTGTTTACTCTTTAGTACAATAAAATGGCGGCGTCTATCGAAGAAAATTGTGTTCCCATTCACAAGTTTAACGCGTTCTAAATCTAATTTTCTGTCGGTCATAACTTTAACAATACGTCCGTTTGCTGTATTTATTACGTTCCAACACTTATATCAATTTTCAACTGTCTTTTTCATTTAGTTTTACAATAAATTTCTCTAGATCTAAAGATCTGCTGTCGAAGGAAAGTTATGAATCTAGAATCTAGCCTAGGGCCTAGATCTAGATCTAGGTCACTAGACTCAATGTAAATTCTAGATCTAGATTAATGTAAATTCTACATCTAGAATCTATTTCGGGCCTTAATTATTTTATATAAATCTTTGTTTAGCTTCAATGATCATCTAATTCGAGAATACATGGGCTTTTTTTGTTATCTACGTTCTATATCTAGATAAAGTAGGATTACTCACTAGCTTGGAGGTGTGGTCGGCTGCTAACAACAATATGGCGTACGGACCGGACGCATGTCTGCCGATCATTTTTAGGCCATGTTTACCACGAACAAAATGGCGGGTGTTCACATTATTTAAACATTGTATAGGTGGCCAGGGCTAGATATGCCAGAAAAGCATTTTAAAATTTGCTTTGGAGAATGAAGGCTAAATTTTAAAGTCAGTGTCATAAACATTAATAGAACTTTTTTTTTTTTTTTACGTTTTCAATTATTTTTTCTTAAGCCCTATATGTGAATGATAAGGTTGACTATCAGGACCTCGCGGGGCACAGGGCAGGTGAAGTAGGGTTCATCTGTTTCTTTGTCCTAAGCAAATTAAGGGATAGTGTGGTCAGAGACATGCTCGGCTGGAATAGTTTTTGTTGTCTGAGACTTGGCGGGACACTGGGCAGGTGAAGTAGAGTTGAGTAGGTCACTTGTGACGTCAGTATATGAAGGGATAGTCCGAAATCGGTGTTTTCGGTGTTTTTA
The DNA here is from genome assembly GCF_028476545.2 of Physella acuta. NCBI lineage: Eukaryota > Metazoa > Mollusca > Gastropoda > Physidae > Physella > Physella acuta. The sequence goes on from NW_026733149.1 coordinate 142,159, forward strand.
AAAGATAAAAAACATATTTTTGAATGTGGGGTCTGTTTTTGTGACGATAAGTGACACTGCAGTAGCGTAGCAAGGAGGGGGGCGGGGGGGGGAGGGGAGGCGGGGGGGGGGAAGGGGGGGGGGACATATGTTGGGGCGCTAAAATGGTTTGGAAAAATAAATTGAAAGGTTGAGGGGGGTTCAAATGGAAAGTTTGAATGGGGGGGGGTGCACATCAAAAGTTTGAAGGGGGTGGGGGGGGGGGGGTTGAAAATCGAAATCTTGGGGGGGGGGGGGGGGGGTTCAAATCGAAAAGTTTGTCCCCGGGCGCCGGGAAGGGTCGCTATGCCTCTTGAGTGACAGACGTGATGTTTTTTGATGGATGACCCCCGAAGCCCACAGTTATCCAACGGATGACGGGTATTCTAGTTCTTTTTAAAGAGCGATCTACACCTGATTACGATTGATCAATAAATATCCATAACCACCAGCCATTAATCTTCTCCACAGCTGTGATTCCCACCATCCCCATCACTCCACCCACCTGTGTCAACAAACTTGACAACTGCACCTTGTATGCTACAACAGACTGTGACGCTTTCGCTGCCTTCTTTAGTGAGAGATGTCAACTGATGTGTGGATTGTGTGGTAGGTAGTCTGATGTGTGGTTTGTGTGGTAGGTAGTCTGATGTGTGGTAGGTAGTCTGATGTGTGGTAGGTAGCCTGATGTGTGGATTGTGTGGTAGGTAGTCTGATGTGTGGTAGGTAGTCTGATGTGTGGTAGGTAGTCTGATGTGTGGATTGTGTGGTAGGTAGTCTGATGTGTGGTAGGTAGTCTGATGTGTGGTAGGTAGTCTGATGTGTGGATTGTGTGGTAGGTAGTCTGATGTGTGGTAGGTAGTCTGATGTGTGGTAGGTAGTCTGATGTGTGGTAGGTAGCCTGATGTGTGGATTGTGTGGTAGGTAGTCTGATGTGTGGTAGGTAGTCTGATGTGTGGTAGGTAGTCTGATGTGTGGTAGGTAGTCTGATGTGTGGTAGGTAGTCTGATGTGTGGTTTGTGTGGTAGGTAGTCTGATGTGTGGTAGGTAGTCTGATGTGTGGTAGGTAGTCTAATGTGTGGTAGGTAGTCTGATGTGTGGTTTGTGTGGTAGGTAGTCTGATGTGTGGTAGGTAGTCTGATGTGTGGTAGGTAGTCTAATGTGTGGATTGTGTGTAGTTGTTAATTAGTGTGCCTGGTCATGTAAATTAGTGTGTGTGGTCATGTTAATTAGTGTGTCTGGTCATGTTAATTAGTGTGTGTGGTCATGTAAATTAGTGTGTGTGGTCATGTAAATTAGTGTGTCTGGTCATGTAAATTAGTGTCTGGTCATGTAAATTAGTGTGTCTGGTCATGTAAATTAGTGTGTGTGGTCATGTAAATTAGTGTGTGTGGTCATGTAAATTAGTGTGTGTGGTCATGTTAATTAGTGTGTCTGGTCATGTAAATTAGTGTGTGTGGTCATGTAAATTAGTGTGTCTGGTCATGTAAATTGCTACCCCGTTTCCCCAACATGTGACGCTGCTTGCATGTCTAAAGTTTTTTTTTTCGTTTATTGTTGTTGGTGTTGATGCTGTTCTTCATTGTTCTTTTTGTTGCTGCTTTTTTTGTTGTTGCTTTAATCAATTGTTTGTTGTACATGTTGTAGATAAATCCCCCGCAGTAATGTAGCACAGAAAACATGTTGAGTTAAAATTGAACTCCAACGGTTTCAAGAAATTATCGATGATGTATAAACTGATAAAATAATTTCATTTTTGTTATAGATGTAAGAGCTGAAACTCCAGGTTTCCGTAAGTAAATGTCAGAAGTAGATCTAAATGTCAAATGTAAATGTCAGAAGTAGATCTTAATGTCAAATGTAAATGTCAGAAGTAGATCTTAATGTCAAAAGTAAATGTCAGAAGTAGATCTTAATGTCAAATGTTAATGTCAGAAGTAGAGTTAAATGGCATATGTCTACTTTTTGTTAAAGATGGTCAATGCATGTACAAGTCTAAAGCTTACGGGCAAGGTGAGAGATGGAGTGACGGCTGTGACTATGACTGTGTTTGCACTGATGCAGCGCACGGCAAATTTGAGTGCACGTCCAAGTAGGTTTTAAATGAACCGTCGTTTTCACAAACGCGTTAGTTAAGATTTGGGATAGTAAGTTTCCCTTTCAAACATGACGGTCTATGGAGCAAGTGAAGTAGACTTCACTTGTTTCTGCGACTTGGGCATATGAAGAGATAGTGTGGTGAGCACTATGCCCAGCCGCCTTTACTTCCCTAACATGAATTAGGTACACATCAGAGTTGGGTGGTCTCAGGGACGGTCTACTGACTTGAACCCGGATTTGAGGTAGTGCAGATTTTAAAATAAAATTCTAAATCCGATCGAACGATTATCTTAACTTCCATTTGTCACAGCCTCCCTTTCGTGTGCTGTCTGTTATAATCTCCCTTTCATACAATTGTGATGTCTATTGTAACCTCCCTTTCATATAAATGTGATGTCTGTTATAATCTCCCTTACATATAGGTGTGACGTCTACCACGACCTTCCACCATTTTGCACGCTGGTTTACAAGGCCGGGGAATGCTGTCTACAGCCGGTCTGCCACTTTGAATCGACCGCCAACACTTTCACGGTTATTGCTCAAGGGATCTCCCCCGACCAACAAAGTAAATACATTTTTAATTAGGTCACTGTGTGTGTCTGTGAGTAGCATTGTGGTTAAATGGGCCAATTAATTAGGTCACTGTGTGTGTCTGTGAGTAGCATTGTGGTTAAATGGGCCAATGCGTTGAAATATGGAAGAGAATTTTTAAATAGTTTAAATAGTGGTGTAATAATGCAAGACCCTACCTATTAAGAAAATAATTTATTTTCACCTTTTCAATGGATAATTATATAATAGATTGTTATTAGTATAGAGAAACTATTGTAATCATGCACAAAATCGAAATTGCGTTTTTCACAAATCTCGATGCTTTATACCTCCTTGAGTCGGAAATACTTAGTTTTACAATTTTGTTTGTATGTCTGTGTGTGTGTATGTGAGTGTGTATGTATGTGTATCTATCTGTGAACACGATAACTTAAGTAACATTACAGCTAGTTTGATGACATTTTATATACAAGTATTATATCCGATTTTTAGTTCAGTTTCAATTTTTCAGCGGTTTCCGGTTATCGGAAATGGAATTTATTCTGCTTACGGTATTTTAAAAGCCTATTACTTGAGTACTGTTTCTGATAGATAGACAAATTTCACATATCTATATGTATAAAATCTAATTTTCTGTCTTCTGTCAAATTTTGAGTAATTTCAGGTCAATGGAAGTAGTACTTTAGGTTATTTCCAATTTCAAAACAATAATAAAAAACGCATAAGAATTTTTTTTTTACTTATTTCCTGTCTTTCGTCCGTCATGATCGGAAACTTTTGAGCGAAATTTCGAACACTTCTATCGGACCAAATTATTTAAACTTTTCAAGTAAGTCAAGACTCAAAGACAATGTATTGTGACATAAAATGTTACTTAATTGGATGCTTAAATCAACACTTTGAAAATTAATTGAGTTTTTCTTTGTAATGTTTTAATGTTCCGCAGTATTATACACACACTGTTTGCTGTTCATTTGGTGCGCACTTATTTTTTTTCTACGACATTCTATTCTATTCTTTAAAAAACAATAGTATTGAAAATTTGATCAAAATGTGAATATTCGAGAAAGTTTATAGGAGCTCACTATCGCTTTATTTTTCAATACTTTAAAATATTCAAGACACTAGAGTTGCATGACTAATTACGGTTTCGCACCATGATAGAAGATAGATAGACAGTAAGACAGACAGAGAAGAAGAAAGTTGAATTTACCTTGTAAAAAGGATTGCGTACTTGATGAACGCAAAAAGTGTGAGTATAATAGAGCGTAAAATGTGCACTTTCTAGATAAATCGGTAATAGCGTAAAGTACTACTTCCGATCACCGGAAATAACTTAAATATAAACAGAGAATAGCGAATAAGATCATATACCTTCGTATGAAATTTCTAATAGCTAAATGAAACTACTCAAGTTATTTGGCGTTTCAGGTGTTGTTTTTTTAACTAGAAATTGATAAAAGTACCACTTCTGGATATCGGATGTCATTAAAAAATTAATAGTAATCTAATTATAAGATCGTTTACGTATATATGAAATATCGTCTACGTAACTGAAATAGTTCATAATTCATCGTGTTCCGATTAAAATCAAGTAAAGTGCCGATGACCGGAAATCATTTAAAAGCTAGCTAAAAATTACGTCACCTAATCGTACTTAAGTTGTCGGCTTTTAAGAGACCAAGAGTAGAGTACGTTAACTTCCTGTTACTGGAAATCGCTCAAAAGCTAACAAAAAACTACACATTTGACATTATTCTCATATGTGAAAAAAGTCAACATAACTGAAACGGTACTCAAGCTATAATTTTTACAGACAGAAACACAAAAACACACACACACACACACACTCACACACACACGCACACTCAAACTCATACACATTCTCTATTAGAATGGTTGTGTCTTAATTCAAATTAGTGCCGTAACACTTTAGAATTTTTTTTTTATAAACTTTCTATTATCAAGACACCAAGATAGCAATGCAATAAAACACATAGAACTTCAAAATTTCAAAACGTGACAGGAAGTGTTAGGGGTAGTCCATTTATGACGTCCACACGGGGGGGGGGGGGGGGTGTCGGGTCCGAAAAAAATCGACTTTTGTGGAAGCGTGTGTAAAGCCATTATATAGACACAGTACAAGTTTTAAAAAGCCTTTATATATACACAGTAGAAGTTTTAAAAAGCCACTATATAGCCAAAGTGGAAGTTTTAAAAAGCCACGATATAGTGTAACAGACACCAATCTATCAGCCAGATAGATGGCGAACGCTCCCGGATTCGTTTAACTGATTACACACAGATGGCGACAAGCCTAAATAAAAGAAAGCTAACACAATAGTTTTACTAGGACTCGTACTTGATGTCTAGGGGAAACACTAGAGAAACTACTGATGCCAACAATACATTTAATCTGCATATAACTTTTAATGAGTGTACAAAGTCGTGGCAGAACACTAGATTTAAACAGGATAAAATAGATTTACAGAATGAACAAAACCCAACTTACAATTCGTGGGAAAAAATAATATGATACACTATCACAGCTTTTAACACTTCAGAAAAATCACCACAGTATACACATCACTGCCATAAGCATAAAGAATTACTTAACCACAAGTAATATAAGAATATGCTGCTTAACTATTTAGTACTACACGGCAACACACAGGGCTTATGTCTCTCAACGACGTCTGGTCAATGAACTGCCTCGAGACACCTGTGCGCAGTCTATTTATAGACTTAGGCAACATGGAAGGTCACCTTCAAATCATAAGGCCATTGGTTGGGGGTATCATCTGGTCTGAATCAATCAATCATATCTTGATGGAAAATTTCTGAGTCTAAGACACAGTAGACATTTAATAATGTGTAATGCCGTTACTTTGACATGGCAGATGTTTGTATAATGCCGTTACTTTGACCTAGCAGATGTTTGTGTAATGCCGTTACTTTGACCTAGCAGATGTTTGTATAATGCCGTTACTTTGACATGGCAGATGTTTGTGTAATGCCGTTACTTTGACATGGCAGATGTTTGTGTAATGCCGTTACTTTGACATGGCAGATGTTTGTGTAATGCCGTTACTTTGACATGGCAGATGTTTGTGTAATGCCGTTACTTTGACATGGCAGATGTTTGTGTAATGCCGTTACTTTGACATGGCAGATGTTTGTGTAATGCCGTTACTTTGACATGGCAGATGTTTGTGTAATGCCGTTACTTTGACATGGCAGATGTTTGTGTAATGCCGTTACTTTGACATGGCAGATGTTTGTGTAATGCCGTTACTTTGACATGGCAGATGTTTGTGTAATGCCGTTACTTTGACATGGCAGATGTTTGTGTAATGCCGTTACTTTGACATGGCAGATGTTTGTGTAATGCCGTTACTTTGACATGGCAGATGTTTGTGTAATGCCGTTACTTTGACATGGCAGATGTTTGTGTAATGCCGTTACTTTGACATGGCAGATGTTTGTGTAATGCCGTTACTTTGACATGGCAGATGTTTGTGTAATGCCGTTACTTTGACATGGCAGATGTTTGTGTAATGCCGTTACTTTGACATGGCAGATGTTTGTGTAATGCCGTTACTTTGACATGGCAGATGTTTGTGTAATGCCGTTACTTTGACATGGCAGATGTTTGTGTAATGCCGTTATTTTGACATGGCAGATGTTTGTGTAATGCCGTTATTTTGACATGGCAGATGTTTGTGTAATGCCGTTACTTTGACATGGCAGATGTTTGTGTAATGCCGTTATTTTGACATGGCAGATGTTTGTGTAATGCCGTTACTTTGACATGGCAGATGTTTGTGTAATGCCGTTATTTTGACATGGCAGATGTTTGTGTAATGCCGTTATTTTGACATGGCAGATGTTTGTGTAATGCCGTTATTTTGACATGGCAGATGTTTGTGTAATGCCGTTATTTTGACATGGCAGATGTTTGTGTAATGCCGTTATTTTGACATGGCAGATGTTTGTGTAATGCCGTTACTTTGACATGGCAGATGTTTGTATAATGCCGTTATTTTGACATGGCAAATGTTTGTGTAATGCCGTTATTTTGACATGGCAGATGTTTGTGTAATGCCGTTACTTTGACATGGCAGATGTTTGTATAATGCCGTTATTTTGACATGGCAGATGTTTGTGTAATGCCGTTATTTTGACATGGCAGATGTTTGTGTAATGCCGTTATTTTGACATGGCAGATGTTTGTGTAATGCCGTTATTTTGACATGGCAGATGTTTGTGTAATGCCGTTACTTTGACATGGCAGATGTTTGTATAATGCCGTTATTTTGACATGGCAGATGTTTGTGTAATGCCGTTATTTTGACATGGCAGATGTTTGTGTAATGCCGTTACTTTGACATGGCAGATGTTTGTATAATGCCGTTATTTTGACATGGCAGATGTTTGTGTAATGCCGTTATTTTGACATGGCAGATGTTTGTGTAATGCCGTTACTTTGACATGGCAGATGTTTGTATAATGCCGTTATTTTGACATGGCAGATGTTTGTGTAATGCCGTTATTTTGACATGGCAGATGTTTGTATAATGCCGTTATTTTGACATGGCAGATGTTTGTGTAATGCCGTTATTTTGACATGGCAGATGTTTGTATAATGCCGTTATTTTGACATGGCAGATGTTTGTGTAATGCCGTTATTTTGACATGGCAGATGTTTGTATAATGCTGTATTTTGACATGGCAGATGTTTGTGTAATGCCGTTATTTTGACATGGCAGATGTTTGTGTAATGCCGTTATTTTGACATGGCAGATGTTTGTATAATGCCGTTATTTTGACATGGCAGATGTTTGTGTAATGCCGTTATTTTGACATGGCAGATGTTTGTATAATGCCGTTATTTTGACATGGCAGATGTTTGTGTAATGCCGTTATTTTGACATGGCAGATGTTTGTATAATGCTGTATTTTGACATGGCAGATGTTTGTGTAATGCCGTTATTTTGACATGGCAGATGTTTGTATAATGCTGTATTTTGACATGGCAGATGTTTGTGTAATGCCGTTATTTTGACATGGCAGATGTTTGTGTAATGCCGTTATTTTGACATGGCAGATGTTTGTATAATGCTGTATTTTGACATGGCAGATGTTTGTGTAATGCCGTTATTTTGACATGGCAGATGTTTGTGAATATAACGGACGTCAGTACAAGCAAGACCAGCCAATCGACAACGGCTGCTCCAGCCAGTGCATCTGTGTGGATGCAGACAACGGCATCATCAACTGCACGGACACGTAGGTTCTTTAATGCCATCATCTTCATCTGAATCACATCTTCATCTAAATCTTCATGTCTACTCCTGCCTAATGTTTCATCGTCTTGATGTGATGTGTCTGTCAACTATTTGATCGTCTTGATGTGTCTGTCAACTATTTGATCGTCTTGATGTGTCTGTCAACTATTTGATCGTCTTGATGTGTCTGTCAACTGTTTGATCGTCTTGATGTGTCTGTCAACTGTTTGATCGTCTTGATGTGTCTGTCAACTATTTGATCAACTGTTTGTCTGTGTCAACATGAAGCTGCCCTGTCTACAACATGACCAACTTTCCCTCGTTCTGCTACCTGGAGGCTACCCCAGGCTCGTGCTGCAAGACCCCGAGATGTGAGCTAAGGACAAGCACGGCTGCCATCACTGGCTTCGGTACAGTCTCGGAGCACGCTGGCTGTAAGTCAAAATATCTAGCACGCTGGGTGTAAGTCAAAATATCTAGCACGCTGGCTGTAAGTCAAAATATCTAGCACGCTGGGTGTAAGTCAAAATATCTAGCACGCTGGCTGTAAGTCAAAATATCTAGCACGCTGGCTGTAAGTCAAAATATCTAGCACGCTGGCTGTAAGTCAAAATATCTAGCACGCTGGCTGTAAGTCAAAATATCTAGCACGCTGGCTGTAAGTCAAAATATGCTAGGTGTATGGAAATACATCTAGCATGCTGGGTGTTACGAAATACATTATAACATCTATAATATAATTAATACTAATAGTTTCGCTGTCTGTGTATCTATCTATCTATCTGTCTGACAAGAACGCTCTAGAGAAAACATGCACAGTCAGACGGAAACGAAATATGACGTCATATAGTAGAAGATAATATCAAGCCGGAGAGTTCACACAGTAATATGACGTCATTGATTCTCGAGTAAACATTGAATAAAAAGGAAATTTTGTCTAATCTAAGTGGTTTGCGTGAAGAGTTTCTTTCATACAATTCTTCGGGTAGGGGCGAAGCCCCACCCCCGCGTAAGAACGTCTGAGCCCCCCCCCCCCTCCCTAACTCAAAAGAAATTTCTTCATCGATACTCTATAATAAAATTACCGCCTAATTAATGTGTCTAATCTAAAAAGTGGTTTTCTTGCAATTTCTTTAATGCAATTCTTCGGGTAGTGGCTAAGCGCGACACCAGTGTTTCTTTCAGACTTTTTCCTCCCCGGAGAGGGGTGGGGGTACTTGAAATTTTCGGGGGCGGGGGTAGAATTTTCGGGGAGGGGGCGGATACTGGAAAAAGTATATAATTATATTTCGTTGAATGGGACGGTAGACATGTTTTTTTTGGGGGGGGGGGGGGTGGGGGTGGGGGTGGGGGGTGGTGTGGGGGGGGGGGGTCGGGGTGGTTTTAGTTTAGAGAAAAGAGACAGCACTATCAGCCTAGCGCCCGTTGTATCCTTCCTCAACGGGCCATTTTTCTCGTCTATAATATAAGCGGACTGAGTGTGTGTCAGTCCTTCTGTCATCGCTATAGATTTTGAAACCATAAAAGTAAACATCGCACCATACTGTGCTTTTCAGTGCACCGCAGTGTCTTATTATAAGTGGTAGAGTAGGGTTTGTTTATATAACAGCATAGAGCTATTTTATAATTGCCACCGTTTTTACTTTTTTGTATAACGTAAAGAAAATATTAAATACACGCACATTGCTAAAACATATTAAAAAGATCAATGTCAAATATCATTTTCGTTTATATTCGAATGCGGGTATAAAAGGGCGAGTGAACGATTGTGGGGGCAGTCAGCGGGTTAGTAGCGGTTAGGACGAGGGCTGTTCTGGTACGCTTGAATGCATTGAGACGAATAAAAGTAGTGAAGTTAGACACTAAGCGTTATTGTTTGTCAGAGACTAACCCAAAACATAACAGTACATAAAAGCTTGTTATTAAAACGTTTTTTATGAAAAAATTTTAATGAATTTCTTTACAAGCGTTTATTACCTTGCTTCCTCTGTCTGTCGTCAGTCGTCATATATCGAAACGCTCAAGCGAAATTTCGGGCATTCTAACTGGCAGATTCGTTTCATAATTGGCACGTGGGTCAAGACATGAAGACAATGCAATCTGACATTAAATTTGACTTAATTGGATGCCTAAATTTTTATGAATTTTTATTGTCCAAATTAGTAAGCTGTCTTATCCAACTATTCGCACCAGTATGCGTGCGTTATCATGTTCATTAGGTGCGCAATGGTTTTTAGTCGTGCAACCCTATTGTAAATTTTTTAAAATTTAATGTACTGAAAAATAATTAATAAATAACGTTTTATATCTGTCAAAGAGATCTATTGTGTTAAATTTTATTATGTTTATGTCAGTCAAAGAGATCTACGATGAGTCCAAACAGCCTCCCTGCATTGACCTGAAGCCCGAGTGTCCACTCTATGGTAAGGACACGTGTGAGGGCAACTATCGACCCTTTATGACAGAAAACTGCCCCGTGTTTTGTGACCTGTGCCACGTCAAGTACCCCGGGTTTGTACCCGCCCCTGACGACAGATGCATGTACAACGGTGTGCAGTACGTACAAGGTGACGTTTGGGAGCCGGACTGTGAGCACGTATGCACGTGCGACACTCAGTACTACGGCTATTACAGGTGTTTCAGCAAGTGAGTCACTTCAAGATTTCTAATTCATAAACTTGTTATACAACTGATGTTATGGCTGTCTAAGCCAACATCACATTCTGTAGTTCTAGGTCATAGTTATAATAAATAGGTCCAAGTTATAACAAATTGGTGCTAGGTATAACATTTTTATAATGTGCATATATGCAATATTTTCTTAACTTTTAATGGTTTACGTGTTCGGAATGAACGAAACTATGCCGACATGCTAATAAACCTTTTTAATTAAAAAAGGCATTAATTATAATCATATACACACACACACACACACACACACACATAGTTTTAAATATACTAAGAAGTAAAAAGAATTCGATTTGTTGTAACCTTACTAAAGCTATAGGATCATGTGACTAAAATTAAAAGACAATAGGAAGTGGTTTAAATTAATATTTTAAGATTTGCAGAGCCACAATCAAACACACAAAAATAATTTGTAAGCTAAATAAAAGCCTTTACCAATAAGATGCACACAAAGCTTTGTATTTTTTCGATTTTTGGCGCTCTGCGTACTGAGTATTTTTAACTAATTAAAATCTAAACGCACTACATTGAAAAGATGTGAATGAGGGGCTACATCTAACTTTGAGATTTTTATGATAAAAATACAACACTATTTAGTTTTGACGAAGACAGCGTAGCTATTCCTTGATTTGATTGACTGACACACTACCTAGCGTCCTATAAATACATTATATATATATATATATATATCTAATATATAAAGCTCAGTTCTGTAACGTGTGGCAAAAAACAAAAAAGTTTGTCGTTGACACTTCTACGGATTTAAGCGTTAGATTTTTTATCGTGCTCAAAGTCTAAATTTACGAGTCAAAAAATTACCATTGAAAGTCTTTAAAAACAATTTTCATTCTATTTACTTAGAAGAATAATTTTCAATTATGAACACGACATAAAATTTTTAAAAAGTGTATCGACGTTTATAAAATTTCTAAAATTGTGTCGGAAATGTATTGACTGCACAGTTACTTCCCTTTAATGAAAAATAAATCCTTAAGAAGAGAGAATTAACATTTTATTACTTTGTTTTTGGTGTTAAGAAAAAAAAAAATAATTACACAATTAGCGGGGATTGATTAAGTGCAATGTCGTTAGGTATTTTTAACACTGCCTTTTATTTATTCTATACACTGAACATACTGTTCAATAATTATTATTTTTTTTAAAATCAATAACATTTAATAAGCCAGGTCCTACAAATCATATACGTTTATTTCTTTCCATTTACGGATAAGCTTGGAGTATTATCATTGTTGTTCACTAAATTGAAACAGGCGCGTCCGCCGGCGCCCCTGCACGGTTTGATTTGGCACCCTGGGCTATCATGTGAGCGCTATGCTGCATAATTTTGTTTTAAACAGTGCGATAGACTATGGATAAGAAAGGTTACTATAGTCTTTAAGTGAATCAAATCCGGGCGTCCTCCGGCACCCCGACAGGGTGCTATTTGGCGCCCCGGGCCTTCCGGTGTACGCTATGGTATCTACGTTCGCGTGAGTTCAAAAGACTATAAATAAGTTATGCACTATAGGCGTTTACTAAGTTCAATCAGGCGGTGACGTCATGGTGCGTCCTCTGGCGCCCAGACAGGGTGCTTTTTGGGGTCCCGGGCCTCCCGTGTTCGGTTTCGCGCCTACGTTCATTAAAGTGAGTGCAAAAGACTATGAATAAGTTGGGGTACTATAGTCGTTTATTAAGTTGAAGTAGGCGATTCAGCCCCGTGAGCACTTTGCGTTTATATTCGCGTTAGTGTTTTCTTTGTGTTTAGGTTGGGTTTGCGTTAGTGGTTGCGTTTTGATTTGGTTCGTTTTTGTTCTTTCTTTTTTCGTTTTCGTTTGTGTTTTATTTTCATTGGGTTTGTGTTTGTATTTGTGTTTGAGGTTGGTTTTGCGTTTGGATTTGGTTTGTTTTCGTTTGTTTTTTCTTTTGTGTTTTTTTTCTTTGGGTTTGTGGTTGGTTTTGCATTTGTATTTGGTTTGTTTTCGTTTGCTTTTTCGTTTGTTTTTTTCTTTGGGTTTGTGTTTGTGGTTGGTTTTGTGTTTGGATTTGGTTTGTTTTCGTTTGCTTTTTTCTTTGTGTTCGTATTGGTGTTTGTGGTTGTGGTTGGTTTGTTGTAAGTTTTTGTTTTCGTTTGTATTTGTAATTGTGTTAGCGTTATGTTTGCGTTTTGTTGTTTTGGTTTTGGTTGGTTGTGGTTTGGTTGGGCAATGCCGGGTTTATGATGATTACTAAACACACAGGTAATGGTCTTTAACAGAAAGGTTTTTCACAAAAGCCAGAGCAGGGCCTGGCCGGGACGGCTAGTATATATATATATATATATATATATATATATATATATATATATACATATAATATATATATATACATATATATATACATATATATATATATATATATATATATATATATATATATATATATATATATATATACACCTGTATATGTGTGCATATATATAGTCCTGTAAATAAATATGTCTATTTGCGGAAGCCCCGGGAAACATGTAGTTCAGCACCGGATTAAATCACACCACGGGTTTGGGGGAGTAGGGAAGTGTGTGCTCTAGTGATTATAAATAGATCTGGTTCTATGGCACCCACAGGAATAATGAATAATGAACCAATGAGTTAATAATTTTCCCAGATGTCCAAAGTATAATGAAATACCAAGTGGCTGCAAGCTAGAAAAACTGGCAAGTGATTGCTGTCCACATGTGGTATGCCAGGTTGGAACTGTGCTGCTACCTTCAACCCTGAACTACTGGCTGCCCGTTGCTGGCACCAATATCTACATCAACAACATTCCTCTGATGCCCATAGTACGTCCTGATGGATCGGTCAATGCGCTGTCTACGTCATATTCAACTGTACTAGTCAGTAAGTCCGTGTTTTCCATTTGACAAATATTTACGTACGTTGCATAGTATGTTTCTTCCCTTATAGTGGATGTGCAATGAAGGTCGCTCTCCTTGATACTTACACATATATTCGTTCGTGCACTATCTCATGCTCGCCTTGACGTTGTTTACAAATGTAAATAAGAAGTAGGAAGAATTACGAAATGTGCAACAACTCTTTAGGAGATCTACGTTTACACTTGTTATGGTTATGGTTATGGTTGTGGTTATTTTCTCAAGCGTGCATATTTGCATATCGACATTTCCCGGGCATCGCCGGGTATATGATGCTAGTAAATATATATATATATATGACGTCACGGTTCTGACCCGCACTTCCCACGTACAGTCACGATCGTCCGAACTCCACTCTACATTCTGAGTGTGACGTCATTTGTTAACACATTTGTGGACAGCCGTTGTGGTAATTTTTTGAAGGATTTTAATATCACTTTAAGGACGCATATTTTGAAAAGATTTTAATATCCCTTTGAGGACGCTTATTTTGAAAAGATTTGAACATAAATATGTTGTAACTGGAGAAATGGAAACGAGACTTTCTTAGCAATGATTTAATTGAAAGGATAATAACTCTGCTCTACAGATGGTTGCCTGTTCAATGGCAGACTTTTGGCACAAGGGGAGATAGCAAAGGATGGCAGTTGTGGTGCCACTTGCCAATGTGTGGATGACACTTCCGGGTTGATGTCATGTGTAGATAGGTAGGGTTAATGTCATGTTAGATAGAGTTAATTAAGATTAATGTCATGTTAGATAGGGTTAGGGTTAATGTCATGTGTGGATAGGGTTAATTAAGATTATGTCATGTTAGATAGGGTTAATTAAGATTAATGTCATGTTAGATAGGGTTAATTAAGATTAATGTCATGTTAGATAGGGTTAGGGTTAATGTCATGTTAGATAGGGTTAATTAAGATTAATGTCATGTTAGATAGGGTTAATTAAGATTAATGTCATGTTAGATAGGGTTAATTAAGATGAATGTCATGTTAGATAGGGTTAATTAAGATTAATGTCATGTTAGATACGGTTAGCGTTAGTGACAATTACTTTCTTCCCCAGGTGTGCAACATACGCCCCTGACAATGACCTGTGTACTGTTGTGACAGATCCGTTTGATGCCTGCTGTAAAGTACCAAGTTGTCCGCTGTCAGTCAAAGACCCTCCGACCGCACAATATTCTAAGCCTCGTGTAAGATGTTTTTTTTAATTGCTACTTCATCTTATTTCTTACAGAGATGAAATTTTTAAATGAGACTTACATCCTAAGCATTTTGAAAAGTAGTATACATTTTTTATGTTTCATTGTACAAAAACAGTGAGATAAAAATACAGTAGTTAGTGAAAATAATGAAAGCATCCCTGTGTAGAAATACCTCAACTTAAGTGCTCTCGTTTTTAATTTCTCTGTATGTTAACTCTTAATGTTAACCCTCTCTGTTTGTCTTCTACAATCCTTTTTATATGTAATGTTTATTTAGTTGGTCAATAACTGTTCTGTTTATTTAGTTGGTCAATAACTGTTCTGTTTATTTAGTTGGTCAATAACTGTTCTGTTTATTTAGTTGGTCAATTACTGTTCTGTTTATTTAGTTGGTCAATTACTGTTCTGTTTATTTAGTTGGTCAATTACTGTTCTGTTTATTTAGTTGGTCAATTACTGTTCTGTTTATTTAGTTGGTCAATTACTGTTCTGTTTATTTAGTTGGTCAATAACTGTTCTGTTTATTTAGTTGGTCAATAACTGTTCTGTTTATTTAGTTGGTCAATTACTGTTCTGTTTATTTAGTTGGTCAATTACTGTTCTGTTTATTTAGTTGGTCAATAACTGTTCTGTTTATATAGTTAGTCTACAGCATCGTCAAGAGCCCAGAAATCCACGACATTATCGCCACTTACTCGACCACGACAACACCAAAAGCTCAGCTGACCACAGCCCCAACCACAGCATCGAGACTGACCACATATGATCCATCTCATTCTCACAAGCCACAGAGTGCCAAGGACTTGCCCACCATGCCGCCTGGTACTGTACCCGACCCTAATGCCCCAGGTGAGTCGGTCATTGGGGTCAGTGGGGTCAGTGAGGTCAATGGGTCAGTGGGGTCAGTGGGTCAATGGGGTCAGTGGGGTCAATAGGGTCAGTGGGGTCAGTGGGGTCAGTAGGTCAATGGGGTCAGTGGTGTCAGTGGGGTCAGTGGGGTCAGTAGGTCAATGGGGTCAGTGGGGTCAGTAGGTCAATGGGGTCAGTGGGGTCAGTGGTTGATTCTGACACAACTAATCCAAGTTGACAGTGATTTCAAGCTTTCATGTATAGAGCTGGCTGCCAAACTTGTATTATATTCAGTGATTTTATTTAAAAAGTAATTAGCTAAAGTAGCCTAAAGAAGCAGTATAACCAAACCTTAATCCTAATCTAGGTACATGTGACCACCCACAAACTGGCCAGTCTTACAAGGAGGGAGAAAGATGGACAGTTGGCTGCGACTTTAATTGTATCTGTATTAATTCAACAAGGGGACAATATATTTGCTCAGATATGTAAGTCATTTTTACTTTCTCATATAAACGAAGTATAGAGAAAGTCTTGTAATCGTGCAAAAAAAAAATCGTTTTAGGGCTCCATGAGTCGGAAAAAAACATAGTTTTGCAATCTTGTCCGTATGTCTGTGTGTATGTGTGTATGTGTGTGTGTGTGTGTGTGTGTGTAAACACGATAACTTGTGTTTATGAAATTTCATATATAAGTATTATATCAAAATCTTTTTTTACGAGATTCTATTCTATTATAAAAAGTTTAAGTTATTAAAAATGGATTAAAAGTATTGTCTATGTCCCGAGTTGCCATCCCCCGTAGTTTTATATTAGAATATTCGAGAAAGTTTAGGGGAGATCACTCCCGGTTTATTTACTTTCTCGTATATTCGAATTATAGAGAAAGTCTTGTAATCGTTCCAAAAAAAAAATCGAGATTCTTACAAATCTCGACGTTTTACACCTCACTGATACGGAAAAACATAATTTTGCAATCTTGTCCGTATGTCTGTGTGTGTGTCTGTGTGTAAACACGATTACTTGAGTACCGTTACAGCTAGGTTGATGAAATTTCATATATAAGTATTATATCAAAATCGTAGATCCGTATCAACTTTTGAGCGATTTCCGATAACCGGAAGTGGTACTTTTTCTACTTTGAATTTTTCAAAAGCCTATAACTTGAGTACTAATTCAGATAGATAAATGAAATTTCACAAGTAAATAAAAGATCTAATTCTCTACCTTCTGTCAAATTTTGAGTAATTTCCGTTGACCAGAAGTACTAATTTACGCTATTTCCGATTTCTCAAAAAACGCATGTAAATTTATAAAGTACTAATAATATTGCGCACTATTACGCACATTTGGTTTTGGTGCTCGCTTGGTGCGCAATTTTTTTTTCTACTAAATTTTATTCTATTTTTAAAAGTTTAAGTAAACAAAAGTCGTGTCTATATTCCGAGTTGACATCCCACGTAGTGTTATATTAGAATATTCGAGAAAGTTTAGGGGAGATCACTCCCGGTTTATTTTACTTTCAATTTTTCAAAAGCTTATAACTTGAGTACAATTTCAGATAGATAAATGGAATTTCACAGGTAAGTAAGAGATCTAATTCTCTACCTTCTGTCAAATTCTGAGTAATTTCCGTTGACCTGAAGTACTAATTTACGCTATTTTCGATTTCTCAAAAAACTAATGTAAATTTATAAAGTACTAATAATATTCCGCACTATTATGCACATTTTATTTGGCGTTCACTGATTGCAATTCTTTTTTCTACGAAATTTTATTCTATTTTAAAAAGTTTAAGTATTTAAAATGGATTAAAATTCATGTCTTTATCCCGAGTTCCCATCCCCTGTTTTTTTTATCTATACTAATAGTTTCGCTGTCTGTCTGTGTATCTATCTATCTATCTGTCAAGAAAGCTATAGAGAAAACACAAGCAAAATAAAAACTTTCATAGTAAAACGAAAACGAAATATGACGTCACATGGAGCATTTAGTGGGAAATAGTCCAAAGCCGGGGGAGTGCACACACTAATATGACGTCATTGATTCTCGAGTAAACATTGAATTAAAAAGCCAATTTCGTCTAATCTTAAAAGTGGTTTGCGTGAAGAGTTTCTTTCATACAATTCTTCGGGTAGGGGCGAAGCCCCCATCCTCGCAAAAGAACGTCTAAGCCGCCCCCCCCCCCCTCCCCAACTCAAAAGAAATGTCGTCATCGATACTCTATAATAAAATTAACGCCTAATTAATGTGTCTATTTTAAAAAGTGGTTTGCTTGCAGATTTTCTTTCATGCATCTCCTCCGGTAGGGGCGAAGCCCATTTACTCCCCCCCCCCCCCCCCCCGGTAGAGCGTCTAATCCCTCCCCCTAAAAAAACGAAATATAATTTATATAGGAAATATATATATACTTTTACCAGTGTCGGGCAGGGGGCGTACACTGGTGAAGTATATTTTCTATATAAATTCTATTTCGTTGAATGGGACGGTAGATATGCTTTGAGGTGTGTGTGTGTGTGTGTGTGTGGAGGGGGGGGGGGGGCAAGTAGAGTCGCCTAAAAGAAACTCTAAATGCGACTTTTGTCATGATTGAGATTAGTTTAGGAGTATGGCTGCAACTATATTTAGTATCAATGTGCATTAACTAGGTAGAGATCAAGCTTAAATCCTATTTAAGCACCGATTCTGGATAAAAATCCGTTTTCAATGTCATTTTTCGTTTCCGGTTAAATTGAACTAAGGTGGTGATTTTGGTTTTGGTTTTAGTTTAGAGAAAATAGACAGCACTATTAACCTAGCGCCCGTTGTATCCTTCCTCAACAGGCCATTTTTCTCGTCTATAATAAAAGTTTCTTTGTCTGTGTATCTATCTATGTATCTGACAAGAACGCTATAGATAGATAGAGAAAACACACGCAGAGTAAAAACATGCATAGTAATTCGAAAAAAGAAACGTGACGTCACATGGAGCATATAGTAGAAAATTGGGTAATCTATCGTTTTGGGTACGTAAAATCGCCCACGATTTGTAATGTGAAAAACAGGTGACTCCTTAAATTTTAATAATTATTTCACATTTTGAGGAAGATTTATGTTTTAAAAAATTCAAAAATGTTTCCTTGATTCATTTTTTTACCTGTTTTTAAACAATTGAATTAAAACTTTTCCGTAATAAATGAAGACTAGCGATGTTTCCAACAGATGCAACCATGCCCATTTACTATAGCAGCCATCTTGTCTAAGTTTTATTTTTATAAGCTTTTAGCGCCAGATTCAGGGGGAAGCCACTCTATTTTACAAATGGCTGCTGTTTATATAGCAAATCTTGCTCTCAGACACTGCTGTTTAAAGTTAATTTCTGGCCTATATCGATATAGTTAGCCATTGATTTAGGTTTATTATTCATTTATCTGTAATATTTGACACAAATATATGACAATATACTTCTATTAAAGCCTTGACAATGAGGTGACGTTTTCGTACATAAATAGCCGCGGGCGATTTTACGTACCCAAAACGATAGATTACCGAAAATTGTCTCAAGCCGGAGAGTGCACAGTAGTATATGACGTCGTTGATTCTCGAGTAAACATTGAATTAAAAAGCCACGTTTATGCCACACCCCCCCCCCCCTCAAAAGAAATGACGTCATTGATACTCTATAATAAAAACACTGACATTACGGCCTAATTAATGTGTCTAATCTTTAAAGTGTTTTGCGTGATGAGTTTCTTTCATGCATATCATCGGGTAGGGGCGAAGTCCCACCCCCGGTAGAACGTCTATGCCGACCTCCCCTCCCCCCTCAAAGAAATGACGTCATCGATACTCCATAATACAAATACTGACATTACGGTCTAAATTATGTGTCTAATATTATAAGTGTTTTGCGTGTAGAGTTTCTCTTCTGGTAGGGGCGAAGCCCGTTTTCCTCCCCCCCCCCCCCACGGTAGAATGTCTATTCCCCCCCCCCCCCCTCCGGCGATAAAACGTCTAATGCCCCCCACCCCCCCCCCCCCCCCCCCCCAAAAAAAAAAGGCATAATATAATTTATATAGAAAATATATACTTTTACCGGTGTCGTACTCCCCTGACCCGTCGAAATTTATTCGCCACTGCGAAATTTATTCCCCACCCCCGGAAAAAAAGGCTGAAACGAACACTGTCTGCGTGAGTAAAATTTATCGGTCGAAAGTAGGAAACAGGTCTATATTATAGAAGTAGGCTCTACCTTTATTTTGTATGAGATACAAATGCGACCAGTGTTTCTCTCAGAGTTATTCCTCACAAAGGGGAGGAGGGAGGGGGTTCTTAAAACTTTCGGGGGTGAGGGTGGACTAAATTTTTTGGAAGGGAGTGGACACAGGTAAAAATATTTTTTCTATAAAAAAGTATAGTTCGTTGAATGAGACGGTAGACATGCATTAAGGTGTGTGTGAGAGGGGGGGGGGGATGGGGCGGAGCCCCCGCTCCTAAATGTGACCTATATCGTGTTTGGTGCAAGGTTTAGGAGTATGACTTCCACAATGTATAGTATCAATATGCAGTACCTACGCGTAGATCAAGCTTAATTCTGGTTAAAAGGCTGATTCTGGTCAGAAATCCGTTTTCAATTACATTTTTCGTTTCCGGATAATATTGAAGTTGAGGTGGTGATTTTGTTTTTAATTTCGATTTATCTCTCCCTCAACGGGCCATTTATCTCGTATAAGAATATTCCAGAAAGTTCAGGGGAGATCACTCTCGGTTTATTTTAAATTGTAACTCCTAATTGTAATTTAAAATGTCGCTGTACGTAACATTTTCCCTCATGCTTCCAAAGAGAAACTGTAAAACATGTCTTCGGTATAAACATGACAGCCATAGGTAGTTTATGGGCAAACATGTCTGATGTATAATAAATGACAGTCTCTCAGCTAACATGTCTGACAGTCTGTGGTCTAACATGTCTGACAGTCTGTGATCTAGCATGTCTGACAGTCTGTGATCTAACATGTCTGACAGTCTGTGGTCTAACATGTCTGACAGTCTGTGATCTAACATGTCTGACAGTCTGTAATCTAACATGTCTGACTGTCTGTGGTCTAACATGTCTGACAGTCTCTGATCTAACATGTCTGACAGTCTGTGGTCTAACATGTCTGACAGTCTGTGATCTAACATGTCTGACAGTCTCTGTTTTAACATGTCTGACAGTCTGTGATCTAACATGTCTGACAGTCTGTGGTCTAACATGTCTGACAGTCTGTGATCTAACATGTCTGACAGTCTGTGGTCTAACATGTCTGACAGTCTCTGTTTTAACATGTCTGACAGTCTGTGATCTAACATGTCTGACAGTCTGTGGTCTAACATGTCTGACAGTCTCTGATCTAACATGTCTGACAGTCTGTGGTCTAACATGTCTGACAGTCTGTGGTCTAACATGTCTGACAGTCTGTGATCTAGCATGTCTGACAGTCTGTGATCTAACATGTCTGACAGTCTCTGTTTTAACATGTCTGACAGTCTGTGATCTAACATGTCTGACAGTCTCTGTTTTAACATGTCTGACAGTCTGTGATCTAACATGTCTGACAGTCTGTGGTCTAACATGTCTGACAGTCTGTGATCTAACATGTCTGACAGTCTCTGATCTAACATGTCTGACAGTCTGTGATCTAACATGTCTGACAGTCTGTGGTCTAACATGTCTGACAGTCTCTGATCTAACATGTCTGACAGTCTGTGGTCTAACATGTCTGACAGTCTCTGTTTTAACATGTCTGACAGTCTGTGATCTAACATGTCTGACAGTCTGTGGTCTAACATGTCTGACAGTCTGTGATCTAGCATGTCTGACAGTCTGTGATCTAACATGTCTGACAGTCTCTGTTTTAACATGTCTGACAGTCTGTGGTCTAACATGTCTGACAGTCTGTGGCCTAACATGTCTGACAGTCTCTGTTTTAACATGTCTGACAGTCTGTGGTCTAACATGTCTGACAGTCTGTGGTCTAACATGTCTGACAGTCAGTGATCTAACATGTCTGACAGTCTGTGGTCTAACATGTCTGACAGTCTGTGGTCTAACATGTCTGACAGTCTGTGATCTAACATGTCTGACAGTCTGTTTTAACATGTCTGACAGTCTGTGATCTAACATGTCTGACAGTCTGTGGTCTAACATGTCTGACAGTCTCTGATCTAACATGTCTGACAGTCTGTGGTCTAACATGTCTGACAGTCTGTGGTCTAACATGTCTGACAGTCTGTGATCTAACATGTCTGACAGTCTGTGGTCTAACATGTCTGACAGTCTGTGGTCTAACATGTCTGACAGTCTGTGATCTAACATGTCTGACAGTCTGTTTTAACATGTCTGACAGTCTGTGATCTAACATGTCTGACAGTCTGTGGTCTAACATGTCTGACAGTCTCTGATCTAACATGTCTGACAGTCTGTGGTCTAACATGTCTGACAGTCTGTTTTAACATGTCTGACAGTCTGTGATCTAACATGTCTGACAGTCTGTGGTCTAACATGTCTGACAGTCTGTGGTCTAACATGTCTGACAGTCTGTGATCTAGCATGTCTGACAGTCTGTGATCTAACATGTCTGACAGTCTCTGTTTTAACATGTCTGACAGTCTGTGATCTAACATGTCTGACAGTCTCTGTTTTAACATGTCTGACAGTCTGTGATCTAACATGTCTGACAGTCTGTGGTCTAACATGTCTGACAGTCTCTGATCTAACATGTCTGACAGTCTGTGATCTAACATGTTTGACAGTCTGACAGTCTGTGGTCTAACATGTCTGACAGTCTCTGGTCTAACATGTCTGACAGTCTGTGATCTAACATGTCTGACAGTCTGTGGTCTAACATGTCTGACAGTCTCTGATCTAACATGTCTGACAGTCTGTGATCTAACATGTCTGACAGTCTGTGATCTAACATGTCTGACAGTCTGACAGTCGGTGGTCTAACATGTCTGACAGTCTGACAGTCTGTGATCTAACATGTCTGACAGTCTGTGATCTAACATGTCTGACAGTCTGTGGTCTAACATGTCTGACAGTCTCTGATCTAACATGTCTGACAGTCTGTGGTCTAACATGTCTGACAGTCTGTTTTAACATGTCTGACAGTCTGTGATCTAACATGTCTGACAGTCTGTGGTCTAACATGTCTGACAGTCTGTGGTCTAACATGTCTGACAGTCTGTGATCTAGCATGTCTGACAGTCTGTGATCTAACATGTCTGACAGTCTCTGTTTTAACATGTCTGACAGTCTGTGATCTAACATGTCTGACAGTCTCTGTTTTAACATGTCTGACAGTCTGTGATCTAACATGTCTGACAGTCTGTGGTCTAACATGTCTGACAGTCTCTGATCTAACATGTCTGACAGTCTGTGATCTAACATGTTTGACAGTCTGACAGTCTGTGGTCTAACATGTCTGACAGTCTCTGGTCTAACATGTCTGACAGTCTGTGATCTAACATGTCTGACAGTCTGTGATCTAGCATGTCTGACAGTCTGTGATCTAACATGTCTGACAGTCTCTGTTTTAACATGTCTGACAGTCTGTGATCTAACATGTCTGACAGTCTCTGTTTTAACATGTCTGACAGTCTGTGATCTAACATGTCTGACAGTCTGTGGTCTAACATGTCTGACAGTCTCTGATCTAACATGTCTGACAGTCTGTGATCTAACATGTTTGACAGTCTGACAGTCTGTGGTCTAACATGTCTGACAGTCTCTGGTCTAACATGTCTGACAGTCTGTGATCTAACATGTCTGACAGTCTGTAATCTAACATGTCTGACAGTCTGTGATCTAACATGTCTGACAGTCTCTGATCTAACATGTCTGACAGTCTGTGATCTAACATGTCTGACAGTCTCTGATCTAACATGTCTGACAGTCTGTGATCTAACATGTCTGACAGTCTCTGATCTAACATGTCTGACAGTCTGTGATCTAACATGTCTGACAGTCTCTGATCTAACATGTCTGACAGTCTGTGGTCTAACATGTCTGACAGTCTCTGATCTAACATGTCTGACAGTCTGTGATCTAACATGTCTGACAGTCTGTGATCTAACATGTTTGACAGTCTGACAGTCTGTGGTCTAACATGTCTGACAGTCTCTGGTCTAACATGTCTGACAGTCTGTGATCTAACATGTCTGACAGTCTGTAATCTAACATGTCTGACAGTCTGTGATCTAACATGTCTGACAGTCTGTGATCTAACATGTCTGACAGTCTGTGATCTAACATGTCTGACAGTCTCTGATCTAACATGTCTGACAGTCTGTGATCTAACATGTCTGACAGTCTGTAATCTAACATGTCTGACAGTCTGTGATCTAACATGTCTGACAGTCTCTGATCTAACATGTCTGACAGTCTGTGATCTAACATGTCTGACAGTCTCTGATCTAACATGTCTGACAGTCTGTGATCTAACATGTCTGACAGTCTCTGATCTAACATGTCTGACAGTCTGTGATCTAACATGTCTGACAGTCTCTGATCTAACATGTCTGACAGTCTGTGGTCTAACATGTCTGACAGTCTCTGATCTAACATGTCTGACAGTCTGTGATCTAACATGTCTGACAGTCTGTGATCTAACATGTTTGACAGTCTGACAGTCTGTGGTCTAACATGTCTGACAGTCTCTGGTCTAACATGTCTGACAGTCTGTGATCTAACATGTCTGACAGTCTGTAATCTAACATGTCTGACAGTCTGTGATCTAACATGTCTGACAGTCTGTGATCTAACATGTCTGACAGTCTGTGATCTAACATGTCTGACAGTCTCTGATCTAACATGTCTGACAGTCTGTGATCTAACATGTCTGACAGTCTGTGATCTAACATGTCTGACAATCTGTGATCTAACATGTCTGACAGTCTCTGATCTAACATGTCTGACAGTCTCTGATCTAACATGTCTGACAGTCTCTGATCTAACATGTCTGGTGTGTGCAGGTGTAAAGAACTCTTCTGTCCTATTGGGTACAACTGCACATCGTTCCCGGACCCTGAGTTTCCGTGCTGTGACTTGCTTCAAATTAATCTGCCGACTCCTGACCCCAGTGCCACAGGTACACTTACACATTACATTATCTTACAAATAAACTTACACATTACATTATCATACAAATAAACTTACACATTACATTATCATACAAATAAACTTACACATTACATTATCTTACAAATAAACTTACCCATTACATTATCTAACAAATAAACTTACACATTACATTATCATACAAATAAACTTACACATAACATTATTTTACAAACTTACACATTACATTATCTAACAAATAAACTTACACATTACATTATCATACAAATAAACTTACACATTACATTATCTTACAAATAAACTTACCCATTACATTATCTAACAAATAAACTTACACATTACATTATCATACAAATAAACTTACACATAACATTATTTTACAAACTTACACATTACATTATCTAACAAATAAACTTACACATTACATTATCATACAAATAAACTTACACATAACATTATTTTACAAACTTACACATTACATTATCTAACAAATAAACTTACACATTACATTATCTTACAAATAAACTTACACATTACATTATCTTACAAATAAACTTACACATTACATTATCTTACAAATAAACTTACACATTACATTATCTTACAAATAAACTTTTTTTCTACTACTTACATTAACCGCATTAAAAAAGAAAATCTTAAATCACAGACAAATTATGATTATGTTTATTTTCCAGCATCAACACCGTTCCCAACATCGCTATCATTTGGTAAGTACATCGTTTCTTTCTTCCTATAAATCAGTTTCAGAACATAAGAACATTCAGTTATAAACAATTAAGTAGACGACTAGTCTCAGTGGAATAACAGACCAGACGGGGGGGGGGGGGGGGCGGCGGGGGGGGGGGGGATATTAAAAGACCAGGGACACCAGAGATGGTGGGGTGGTACATGCACATCCACATCCACACGGACACGTGGCTGTACACATATATCTGTAATTCTACATACATAATGTTGTCAGCATCTAATTAAAATGTTCCAACATAAGCTCTAACCGTAACCCTTTTATCTACAATTCCTTTTTGAAAGGTCAAACTTGTAACTACAATGGCAAAGATTACCACCAAGGAGACACCTGGATTGAGGGATGTGAAAGGAAGTGCCAGTGTTTAGCTTTGAATGACACTTTCATGTCCATTTCCTGTCATGATTTGTAAGTTTGCTATAAATGAAAATTCTGTTGCCTGTAATGATTTGACGACATTTTTCAATGGATCCACGTGACTTGACACAGACAGCTCTTGCCATACACTCGTCCAAAGTTTTTTATGATGCAAGTGCCGTTGTTTTGTTCGTTATTATCTGGTGATATTTCAATGACGACTTGTATGCCCCCCACCAAATCACATGAATGAAGATGTGAACCCCACCCCCCTTCTATGAACGACGTCTGACCGCCCCCACCCTCTTCCCATACACAGGAATGATAACATTTACCATTCCCCCCCCTCCATCACATGAACGATGATTTTCACCATTCCCCCCCCCCCCCCGCCATCACATGAACGATGATTTTCACCATTCCCCTCCCCCCCCATCCCCCATCACATGATGATTTGTACCTCCCATCACTACTTGTCATATTTCAATGAACTAATTCTGAAGATTGTTGTCATGTAGGTGTCCTAAATACATCAGCCTTCCACCTGGGTGCCAGGAGGTTCAAGTACCTGGAGAATGTTGCCCAGTCCTACAGGGTGATACGTGTTCAGGTAATTCAAGTAGGAGATGACATCATTACCGGCATGTCCTTTCATACCATTTCACTGATAAAGTTAGACAAATGATATCCATCGAAAGACTATATTCTTCTTAATAATTATGATTCGGTTACAATTATTTGTTTTATGTTAAACTAGCAGTATATATGTTAAACTAGCAGTATATGTTAAACTAGCAGTATTTATGTTAAACGAGCAGTATATGTTAAACTAGCAGTATATACCCGGCGCTGCACTGTTTTCGGGAAATATATAGAATATATATGTGTAAATATGGAGGTCATGGAAAATATACATAACACTAAACTTAACCACAACCACAGACACAAACATAATTATCTACAGAAACTTATCCCAACCACTATAACTATTTCTATATTTATCCCTATCCCTATTAATACCCCAATTCCTATCACTGTAATTATCCCTATCAGTATATAGTTATTCTTATTCCTTTTCTTATCCCTTTCTTTCATTACATATCCCCACCTTGACGTTTATGTCTATTCTTATATCTATAGCTATCCCGTTTCCCTATCTCTTTCCCTATCTCATTTCTGTTTTTATAATCTTTATCAATTTCTAGTTTTATTCCCTAGCCCATTTCATTCTCCTATCGTTATCTCCATCTCTTACGTATTCCTGTAGTTATCCCTATTCTTTTCCTTATCCTTATCGCTATCCCTATTTTAATTTCTTCCATTTCCTTATTTCTGTCAATATCCCATTTAATTTTCTATAACATTATTCCTATCGATACCCGTATATTTCCGTATCTTTTTTTCCTTTTCCCTGTCGCTATTCATAGCCCTTACCGATGCCTATAATTATACCTATACCTACAACTAGTTCTACACGTAACTTTTCCTGTAAAAATTATTACTATATCAATTATCTTAATGAAAATGGGCGCTTGATTGTGGGGTATTAAATTTAGTTGTCTAGGGGATTCGGACAATTGAGAAAAGGCCGAACGGACAAAAAATCGACAGGAAATAAGACCGACAGCTAAAAAGCCGACGTCCAAAAGGCCGACAAGTTTTATAAAACAACAAACTACAATTACAGACATGTTTAACTTTTATTAAAACCAGTTACAAAATGATAAAGTTAAAGTACAACATTAAAAAATAGGGTCAAGTATGATAAATTGTATGCTATACTACGTAGAAATTTAAGTCTATTTTTGTTTTCACGTAGCCTACTGCTATGACTTTTCCTATCCTGCTCTCTTTCCGTAATTTTTTTTTTCGTTTTTTTTCATGGCTCACCAAGCAGTATTGCCTCCATCTCAACTTTTACTCTTCCTTGTTCTTGTTTTAGTTTTTGAGCAAACAAAACACTCCAGGTTGATATTTTCCGACGTTTACCTGCCACCCGTCCACTGTGTTTTGGGTCCTTGGAATCGACCTACTTCATTCGGTTTCTTTCATCTCCAGTCGCATGGACATCATTGTTCACCTGATAAGGATAGCAACTAGCATTGTCTCTTGGCGTTCCGCCGTGTTGCATGTGGCCGATTATACCAGCGGCTTTTGACTTGGTTCTGACCGCATTTCGCAACATTTATTTCTTGATCCTATTGTGTTTAAGACATTCCCGTAATCTCCAGTCGTTTGGACCCGATGGTTCACCTTATAAGTATAACAACTAGCATCGCATTTTCTCTTAAAAGTTACGCCTTATATTTGTATATAATATTGAATCATAAGATTCATTCAATTATTTGCTATAAGCATTATATGCTTACTTATATTTTCTCTTAATTAAGACAATAATCCACTAAGTTATTTTAAGTAATTTTTATTTCCTCGTATACGAAGTATCGAGGAAGTTTTGTAATCGTACAAAAATCCAAAATCGAGATTTTCACGAATCTCGACGTTTTACACCTCTCTGAGTCGGAAAAACGTAGTTTTTCAATTTTGTCCGAATGTCTGTGTGTGTGTTTGTGTCTGTGAACGCGATGACTTGAGAACCGTTACTGCTAGGTTAGTGTAATTTCATATATGAGTATTATATCAAGCTTTCGGAAACCCAAGTAGCCGCAGAAATAAGACGCTATAAGATAGCTATCCTTGATATCAGTGAGTCAAGGTGGACTGACTCAGGACAAAAAAGACTAATAACATGAGAGCTACTGCTGTTCTCAGGCCATGAGGATGAAAATGCACCACATACTCAAGGAGTCGCATTTATGTTGTCAAAGCAAGCTCAAAGGGCTCTCATTGGATGGGAGGCACACTGCCCGCGGATCATAACAGCCACCTTTAAAACTAAAATAAGACGAATAAACATGGACATAACACAGGCCTACGCCCCAACAAATGACAGCAAAGAGGAGGACAAAGATGAATTCTACAACAGGCTAATGACTATTATCCAGAACCGCCCAAAAAGAAACATTATACTCATGGGCGACTCAATACTAAGATTGGAACTGACAACAGAGGATATGAAGAATGTATGGGACAGCAGGGTTTAGGTGAGATGAACAAAAACGGAGAAAGATTTGCTGACTTGTATGCCACTAGTAATTTAGTAATTGGAGGTATTCTCTTTCATCACAAAAGGATACATAAAGCTACTTGGGTATCACCCGACCTATCTACAGAAAACCAGATAGACCATATATGTATCATAAAAAAGTTCAGGAGATCAAGATGTACGTGTCAAGTGAGGAGCTGATGTTGCTTCAGACCATCACCTACTTGTTGCTAAAGTAAAACTAAACTGAAGAAAAACATGTTGGAAAACAAAAGGAAATACAGTAATAACACTGGCCTACTTAAGGACCCCTCTAAGCTAACTAAATACAATCATTTATAAACTCATGCCTCGGAAAGATCCTGCGAATTCGCTGGCCTAAAACCATCATAAATGATGTTCTATGGCAACGGACAAATCAACTGCCAGTTGAAGTAGAGATCCTCCAGAGAAAATGGAAATGGATTGGCCAAACACCCAGGAAGCGTGTATCCAGCATAACAAGACAGGCCCTCACCTGGAATCCACAAGGCAGAAGGAGGAGAGGCAGACCAAGAAAGACCTGGAGACGTGACCTGGAAGAAGACACCAAGAAGATTGGATACACCAGGGGACAGTTGGAGAGACTAGCCCAGGACAGAGATGCCTTGAAAGCTCTTGTCAGCGGCCTATGTACCAGGAGGGGCGACGGGCAAACCTAACCTAATCTATATCAAATTTGTTGTTCTGTGTCATCTTTTCAGCGATTTCCGGTAACCGAAAGTGGAAGGTTTTTCTATTCTTGGTTTTTCAAAAGCCTGTAACTTGAGTACTGTTACAGATAGACAAAATTTCACATATATGTAAGAGATCTAATTCTCAGTCTTTTATAAAATTTTGAGCAATTTCCGTGTACCGGAAGTAGTACTTTACACTATTTCCGATTTCTCAAAAAACTCAAATGAATTTATAAAATACTAATGTTCCGCACTATTTTACACACATTGTTTGCAGTTCACTTGATGCACAATTCTTGTTCTACCATAATCTATTATATTTTTAAAAGTTTAAGTAATTAAAAATTGATTTTTAAAAAAGCATGTCTATATGCCAGTTGCTCTCTCTTAGGATGTTATGTAAATATAACCGAGAAAGTTTAGGGGAGACCACTCACGCTTCATTTTCTTTATAAAGTCATTATATCAGCATTGTGTTTTTTCTTCCTTTTATTGTGCAATCTCATGTCATTCATTCCATAATTATGGGCCCCTTGTGTACTGAATGAAAGGGTGGGGTTACTTAGAAATAAGTGTTTGCGTATAGAAAATGTTAATAACAACGTAGGTGAATAAAAACAGTTATTTCCTTTTAAAATATTGAATTGCTTTTTGACAGGTCAGTATTGCTTAGACTTGAATTGCTTTTTGACAGGTCAGTATTGCTTAGACCCTCAAGGCAACCCACATCTTCCTGGTGAGTCCTGGAGAGAGGGCTGCACATACGAATGTACATGCACCCAGAGACCGGATGGCTTCTACAGGGAATGTCGGGGCATGTAAGTCTTGACATCAGCAGATCTATATCTTTACCTTTCAAATCTCATGACATATGACATCAGCAGATCTATATCTTTACCTTTCAAATCTCATGACATATGACATCAGCAGATCTATATCTTTACCTTTCAAATCTCATGACATATGACATCAGCAGATCTGTATCTTTACCTTTCAAATCTCATGACATATGACATCAGCAGATCTGTATCTTTACCTTTTAAATCTCATGACATATGACATCAGCAGATCTATATCTTTACCTTTCAAATCTCATGACATATGACATCAGCAGATCTGTATCTTTACCTTTCAAATCTCATGACATATGACATCAGCAGATCTGTATCTTTACCTATCAAATCTTATGACATATGGCATCAGCAGATCTGTATCTTTACCTATCAAATCTTATGACATATGACATCAGCAGATCTGTATCTTTACCTTTCAAATCTCATGACATATGACATCAGCAGATCTGTATCTTTACCTTTCAAATCTCATGACATATGACATCAGCAGATCTATATCTTTACCTTTCAAATCTCATGACATATGACATCAGCAGATCTGTATCTTTACCTTTCAAATCTCATGACATATGACATCAGCAGATCTGTATCTTTACCTATCAAATCTTATGACATATGACATTAGCAGATCTGTATCTTTACCTATCAAATCTTATGACATATGACATCAGCAGATCTGTATCTTTACCTTTCAAATCTCATGACATATGACATCAGCAGATCTGTATCTTTACCTATCAAATCTTATGACATATGACATCAGCAGATCTGTATCTTTACCTATCAAATCTCATGACATATGACATCAGCAGATCTATATCTTTACCTATCAAATCTTATGACATATGACATCAGCAGATCTGTATCTTTACCTATCACAGCTCAAGGCATTTGCTAGTCTGTATCAACTTCTTACAGCTTATTGAATTTATTAAGTCATGCATTTCAACTTATCGAGTTTACCTTACAATTTTGTTCACTGTGATTTTGGAAAATACTTGTCCATTTTTCCACAGCTGCCCTGTCTTTCAAGACCTAGAGAACTACAATTGTACCCAGCCAACTCCCACCCCAGGGAAATGCTGCGCGCTCCCTGAGTGCTGCATCGATGAGGGCTGTACAGCACACGTCAAGTTTGAGATACCAGACCAGTACAAGGACGAGTTTTAATCTAATTTATAAAAAACTACCAACTAAATGTTTTTATAAAACTATTTACCACTGTCCTAAAGTTTAAAAATATTACTGTAACAATAAATACTTTACTTGCTTGGATTTTTAATATAATTTGGAATGTGTGCATGGCTGATTGTTTGTCAGATATTTCTTTAATGTTTTTAATAAGAAACTTTAAGCTGAAAGGTTATAGTTGGATGTGTTATAGTTGGATGTGTTATAGTTGGATGTGTTATACCCTTATCAAGGTTTTCGGTGTAGGGGGAGCGAAAATAGCAACAACAAAAAAGGCGCCGAATTTGTGATATGTTCTATATACGTATATATATAAATATATATATATATAAATATATATATATATATATATATATATATATATATATATATATATATATAATATTAAATATAGGGAGTAGTCTGTTTTTTGTTGGCATTCTCGTACAATTTACTTTATAATAGCATTTTGTCTACTCTAAAAAATTAGAATACATAAGACGCGAAAATGCAGATTTTTTTTACTTTCTCGTACACAGAGTAGGCTATAGATGAAGTATTGTAGTTGTGCAAACAAATCACATGAAATTTTTGACAGTTTTCAGCGTTTTACACCTCGGTACTTCATCATATACTGTGTATAGGGGACTTATTTTCACAGGCGTAGTGAGGGGTGCGGACCGCACCGGGTGACACCTTTTAAGGGGGCGACACCAAGGTAAAAAATGGCAAAATGTACAGAAGAAAAATGCCTTTTTGCCAGATCCATTAGTGATTAATTGAAGTTAAATAGTCTTTAAAATACAGATCGCCAATTATTACCAGTGGATAGGGACACCATGTCCTTAACGTGCTAACTTGAAAGAAAACAATGCTACATCCAACTGTATTTTTAACAGGCTATAGATAGATAAACATCGTTACTCTTAGTGATTACAGCTTATACATGTACGCGTATGTGGCATATATTTAAATTATAGCCTATGTGGGTCGACACGCACTCACACACACACACACACACACACACACACACACACATATATATATATATATATATATATATATATATATATATATATATATATATATATATATATATATATATATATATATATATATAGTACTGTCTCTTTTTTTGGGGGGGGGGGGGTGACATTACGAAGTGCCGCACCGGGTGAAACCCGACCTAGCGATGCCACTGCTTATTTTAATAGGGCAAAAATAATAAATGCAGATTGATCAAAATGTTAGCGTTCTACGAGTAATCGATTCGGAAAAACTGAGCTTTACAGTTCTGTCCGTATGTCTGTGTCTGTGAACACGATAACTTGAGTACCGTTACAGCTAGGTTGATGAAATTAGATATGCAAGTATTATATCGAATTTGTAATTCTGTAACAACTTTTAAGCTATTTCCGGTAACCGGTAGTGGAACTTATTCTACTTTTGGGTTTTCAAAAGCCTATAACTTGACTACTTTTTCAGATAGATAAAAGAAATTTCACAAATTAGTAAAAGATCTAATTCTTTGCCTTTTGTCAAATTTTGAGTAGTTTTCGATGACCGGAAGTAGTAATTTACGCTATTTCCGAATTCTCAAAAATCTCATGTGAATTTATAGACTACTAATAATATTCCGCACTATTATACACAGATTATTTAGCATTCACTTGGTGCTAAATTCTTCTTTCTACGAGATTCTATTCTATTTTTTAAAAATTTAAGTAATAAAAAGGTGGATTAAAAATCATGTCTATAGCCCAGTTGCCATCCCCCGTTTTGTTTTAAAAGAATATTTTAGAAAGTTTACGGGAGATCACTCCCGGTTTTTTAAATTGCTTATTCAGTTTTACAAAATGGTCTTCGTTTTAAATTTAAAAAACAACAATAATTTATTTTGGCCTATCTAAACACGTTTGATAACAATTTTGTTTTATGCTTTACTCTATACTATACATACATACATACATATTGTTATACTGGTTCACCATGTTACGGTTATGTTGCAGTGCAGTGAGAGGGTTTATTTATTTGATTCAGCCAGCTACCATTTCACTCGTCTCCAATACCAGGGAGAGAGTATTACACCTTGAGAACCCCTAGGTTATGTCACATTCAAACGAGTCTACAACGCAGAGGCGTAGCGACCCTTCCCGGCGCCCGGGGCGAACTTTCAATTTGGCGCCCCCCCCCCGCTTATATATATATATATATATATATATATATATATATATATATATATATATATATATATATATATATATGTGTGTGTGTGTGTGTGTGTGTGTGTGTGTATAATTATGTGTGTGTGATAGTGTGTTTATATATAAGCTTGTGTGTGGGTAAGAGTGTATTTGTGTGTGTAAGCGTGTGTGTAAGCGTGTATGCTACAGTCCGGACAAGGTTTAATAATTACATTGTATGATTTTCATTCCTTAAAACTTTACGACAATTTAATTCCCAT
The DNA here is from genome assembly GCF_028476545.2 of Physella acuta. Classification (NCBI taxonomy): domain Eukaryota; kingdom Metazoa; phylum Mollusca; class Gastropoda; family Physidae; genus Physella; species Physella acuta. Next base: position 176,307 of record NW_026733149.1, read on the forward strand.
TAAGATGCGTTTAACTTTTTTTGCGAAAGATTAGTAATGTCAGTAAAAAAAATAAGCCTGATCTGTGTTAGAGGGTAGTTTGTAGCTAACGCTAATATGTTTAGACCAGCCTTTTATGTTCTAGTTTTGAACGATCTCTGTTGTGATATGGTACATATTGGATTCGAAGTTTGTTAGAGTAAGGACACACAAGTGACATACAAGAAGAAGTTATCAGAAATATTTATTGTTCACATTGGAATACGACATGGGTATTTCGTTGATTGGTTGATGGTATGACAAAACAAGCTAGAGAAAACAAACTGGAATCCAACGGATGTTAACAGCTCGTAGTCTTGGATTTCGCAGATTTGCCCTGCCTTCTCGCACACAGTTTCTTCCAGGCATCTTTTCGGGGGGTCGAAGCCCCCCGGAAAAATTTTTACGCCCCCCCCCGAACGAAATGAAATTTATATAATTTATATATAGAAAATATATACTTTTAACAGTGTCCGCCCCCCCCCCCCCGAAGAAAGTTTACCGCATCCCCCCTCCCCCCGAAGATTTCAAGTGCCCCCCCGGAGAAAAAAGTCTGGAAGAAACACTGATCAAAAGTATCTGATCTCTCACGTTGAAGTTGAGAGAATCGTAAGAATCTTACAAAGAACTAGTCGCGTCTTTTTTTTTAACAAAACTGGCTATTGAAATTGTACATTACGCGTTAATACACTTGGTTTCTTTACTAAGTGTTAAGAGAGTTATGTACTCACCAATCCAGTACAAATACTTGCGATTTTTGTTAGCGAAAAAAGCGCCCCCCCCCCCCCCCCACCCCCACACACACTCATCACAACCATCTTGGACAAAGTTTGTAGAGCGGTTTTTAACGTAACTAACTTTTTTTTTAAAAATGTTACACAATTATACAATGCACAGTACAATTCGTTTCTTTCTGAGAGCTAAAGGTTGTTTACTCAGAATCCTGTGTAATTTTGCTATTTTATTTAGCCTAAAAGCGCCCCCCTGCACCATCTTGATAAAAGTCACTAACGTATTTTACAGTTCAACAATCGTACAATACGTTTTAATACAATTGGTTTCTTTTAATAGTGGTAACGTTTATCGACTCAACAATCTAGTGTAAATTCTTCCGTTTTAAGTCTCGAAAAAGCGCCCCCCCCCCCCCCCCCATCTAGGAAAAGCTTCAAAGCGGTTTTGCCGGTCACTGTTTCTTAAGAGTATATGTTTTACATTAAGAAATCAAGATAGAAAACAGTTAAATCAGTATGTAAATGCGTGTAGCCATTATATTTCTTAACTTAGACAGTTTATAATTCAAAACTGCAGCATAAAATCAGCTTTAAAAAATTTTTCCCACCCCTTTTGGCGCCCCCATAGGGTCGGCGCCCGGGGCGGCCGCCCCCCCCCCCCGCCCCCCCTAGCTACGCCTCTGCTACAACGCTCAGAGATAAGAGGAACCAAGTAATCCGTGTACAGATCTTTTAATCTCGTATCTACAACAACACACGTCCTTCCACACCGACGATAAGGATTCAACTGCTCACACATAAACTCATAGCAACCAACTCTCTAACCTGAAACGTCACTATCTTTCGTATCTCGTCACACATTCACTCGTTCAATATACGGTCGCACCATCAATCCTGCGCACCGATTTCCCCAGTCAAACATGCATCATAACATATATATATATATATATATATATATATATATATATATATATATATATATATATATATATATATATATATATATATATATATATATATATATATATATATATATATAATATAAGCGGGCTGTGCTTGTCCTTCCTTCCTTCCGTCCGTCCGTCCGTCATCGCTATAGATTTTGGAACCATAAAAGTAAGCATCGCACCATGCTGTGCTTTTCAGTGCACCGCAGTGTCTTATTATAAGTAATAGAGTAGGGTTCGTTTATATAACGGCATAGAGCTATTTTATAAATGCCACTGTGTTTACTTTTTTGCATAACGTTATGAAAATATTGAATATTCGCACATTGCTAAAACATATTAAAAAAATCAATGTCAAATATCATTTTAGTTTATATTCCTAGAAAAAATGGATACATTTCTATAAAAGTAGGTCGAAAAAACTAATTAATTCAACTTTTTTTTTGTGGTAATTTTTTCAAGGGAGGTAATTTAAAAATATATTTAACTCAACAATAATTTAAGTTAATCTTTTTTTTATTACTACCGCATTGATTAGTCTATGTTAAGGTTCATAATTAAAAGAGAAAAATGTTAAGATTATTTATATTATTTTCTAATTAGTCTATGATTTCTCAAAATCACTATTTTTTGTTTTTGTTTTTTGGTGCTAACAGATGGTGAAATTTTATAATTATAATATAGAGAATGGTGGAAAGACTCTCTCTTGGCGCGGACGCCTGGGAAAAGCGTGATTTTCGGTGGTAATTCTAATTACATTGCCAATGTGTTTTCTTAGAACCATAAAAGTAAACACCACTTGCCGTACATTCATTTGCATCGCATTGTTTTATTGTAAGTTATGGAGTAGGATCTATTTATGTGACTTAAATTTTTAATGTTGGAAAGGGTCTCTTTGGGCGCGGACGCCTAAAAAGCGTGTTGTTTGGTGGTGATTCTAATGTTGTGGTTGTGTTGTTTTTTTTTTTGGTTGTGTTGTGGTTGTGTTGTGGTTGTATTGTGGTTGTTTTTTGGTTGTGTTGTGGTTGTGTTGTGGCTGTGTTGTGGTTGTGTTTTTGTTGTGGTTGTGTTTTTGTTATGGTTGTGTTGTAGTTGTGTTGTGTTGTGTTGTGTTTGTGTTGTGGTTGTGTTGTGGTTGTGTTGTGGTTGTGTTGTGGTTGTGTTGTGTTTGTGGTTGTGTTTTTTGTGTTTGTGTTGTTTTTATTTGTTTTTTTCTGTTCCAAAGTTGGTACATTTAAAAAAGATTTACCGTGGCGGAGCACGGGATGCAGCTAGTCTATAATATAAGCGGGCTGTGTCTGTCCTTCCTTCCTTCCTTCCGTCCGTCATCGCTATAGATTTTGGGACTATAAAAGTAAACTACGCACCATGCTGTGCTTTTCAGTGCACCGCAGTGTCTTATTATAAGTAATAGAGTAGGGTTTGTTTATATAGCGGCATAGAGCTATTTTATAATTTCCACTGTTTGTACAATTTTGCATAACGTAAAGAGAATATTAAATACACGCACATTGCTAAAACATATTAAAAGGATCAATGTCAAATATCGTTTTCGTTAATATTCCCAGAAAAAGTGGATACATATTAATAACATAATAACAGTACGGTAGAAAAATCTAATTAAACTGCTTAGTAATTTTGCCAATGGAGGTAATTCAAAGATAAATTGAACTCACGCTAAAAATGTGAATGCAAAATCTGCAAGACGGAATAATTGTTGGAATAATATAATTAGCAAAATGTGAATGCAAATTATGCAGACGTGTAAGAGTACATTATTGTTGGAATATTATTATTAGCATTGATTGATAAAAGGCTATCTTTTATTTATTTTATTCACTGAATGTACTGTTTACTAATTATAATTTTTAATCAACTATTCTCCATTACTATATTAAGTCATCACGTTCATTAGGTGCGCAATGGTTTTAGTCATGAAACTTTATTGTAAATTTTTAAAAGTACAATTTATAAAGTGCAATATGGTCGGTAAAACACGGATATTCTATATACTGCCTTTAATTTATTTGCGGAAAAGCTAGGGGTTTTATAACAGAGGCGTAGCAAGAGGGGGGGGGTGGAAATCTAAAGTTTGAGGGAGGTGGGAGTGTGTAAATCGAAATTTTCCGCCGGCGCTCGGAAAGGGCGCGATTTGGCGCTACGGGATAGACTGTGAGCAATATGCCTTTATGATTACATTTAAATTGAGTTTATGTTGAGTGTTGTGTTTGTTTTTTCGTTTTTGTTTTTTCTTTGCGTTCGTTTGTGTTGTATTTAGTATTGTTCTGTTCCCAACTTGGTACATTTAAAAAAAATTTACCGTGTATTGTGGTTGTGGTTGTGTTGTGGTTGTGTTTGTGGTTGTGTTGTGATTGTGTTGTGGTTGTAATGTGGTTGTGTTGTGGTTGTGGTTGTGTTTTGTTTGTGTTTGTGTTGTGTTTTTGTTTGTTTTGTTCTGTTCCAAAGTTGGTATATTTTAAAAAGATTTACCGTGGCGGAGCACGGGATGCAGCTAGTATCTATAATATAAGCGGGCAAGTAGTGTGTCAGTCCTTCCTTCCGTCATCGCTATAGCTTTTGGAACCATAAAAGTAAACATTCGCACCATGCTGTGCTTTTCAGTGCACCGCAGTGTCTTATTATAAGTATTAGAGTAGGGTTTGTTTATATAGCGGTATAGAGCTATTTTATAATTGCCACGGTTTTTACTCTTTCGCATAACGTCAAGAAAATATTAAATACACGCAAACTGCTAAAACGTATTAAAAAGATTAATGTCAAATATCATTTTCGTTTAGGCTCCAAGAAAAAGTGGATACATTTTAATAACATAATAACAGTACGGTAGAAAAATCAAATTAATTTAACTCTTTTCTAATTTTGACAAAGGAGGTAATTTAAAAATACATTTAAACTCACGCTAATAAAAGATGTGAATGCAAATATACGTTCGTCATAGAAGGAATTAGTGTTGCAATAATATAATTAGCAAAATGTGAATGCAAATTATTCGGATGTGTAAGAGGAAATTATTGTTAGAAAATTATAATTAGCATGGATTGATAAAAGGCAATCTTTTATTTATTTTATTCACTGAATGTAGGCCCTACTGTTTATTACTTATAATTTTTAATCAACTATTCAGCACTATTAAAGACGCGTCATCACGTTCATTAGGTGCGCAATGGTTTTAGTTATTAAACTCTTTTGTAAATTTTTAAAATTTAAAGTACTGGAAAAAAATGCGTGAATGGATAAAGTGAAATATTGTATATATTATAGATACTGCCTATTATTTATACTGTTTTCTAATTATTATTCTATCTTTCGGGTTTTATAGGAGAGGCGTAGCGAGGGGGGGGGCATATGTCCCCGGGTGCCGTTGGAAAAAATTTGCGAGGGGGGGGGGGGTTGGTGGAAATCGAAAGTTTTAGGGCGGGGGGGGGGGGGGGAAAGGGGTGCAAATCGAAAGTTTGAGGGAGGTGCAAATCACCGGAAAGGGCGCGATTTGGCGCTACGGGTTAGATTGTGAGCAATATGCCTTTATGATTGCATTTAAATTGTGTTTATGTTATGAGTGTTGTGTTTGTTTTTTCGTTTTTTTTTTTTTTTTTTTTTTTTTTTTTGAGTTCGTTTGTTTTGTGTTTAGTTTTGTTCTATTGGTACATTTAAAAAAGATTTACCGTGGCGGAGCACGGGATGCAGCTAGTATATATATATATATATATATATATATATATATATATATATATATATATATATATATATATATATATATATATATATATATATATATATATATATATATATATATATATATATATACAGTGGCGTAGCGAGGTCGGGTGTCACCCGGTGCGGCACCTAATCGTGTCACCCCCCAGAGCCGTAGCGACCCTTCCCGGGGACAAACTTTCAAATTTTTAATTTACACCCCCCTCCCTCAAACTTTCGATTTGCACCCACCCTCAAATTTTTTTCTATAAATTTTTCTTTTTTTGCCTTGGTGTCACCCCCCTAATTGGTGTCAACCGGTGCGGTCCGCACCCCTGCCCAGCCCCCCCCCCCTCGCTACGCCTCTGTATATATATATATATATATATATATATATATATATATATATATATATATATATATATATATATATATATATATATATATATATATCTTATAGGCCCATATAGGGGAGGTGGGGGTTTAAATTCACACTTTTGTCTGTTTGTTATATTTGACCCCTTTAGAGCAAATCAATAGAACTGAGATTGAACAAGATGCATACATTTGAACAACAAACTGAACAAGTGAAATGAACTTCATATTTTTGGAGGTATGATATCCTCTGGTCAAGGTTGTAATTACTTGGCCCATGCTAGAGCTGGTTGCAGAGGCATTAGCGATGGGGGGGGGGGGGGGGGGGGCAGGGGTGATCTCTCCTAAACTTTCTCGAATATTCTTATATAAAACAACAGAGGATGGGAACTCGGGATAAAGACATGAATTTTAATCCATTTTAAATACTTAAACTTTTTAAAATAGAATAGAATCTCATAGAAAAAAGAATTGCGCACCAAGCGAACGCCGAATAAACATGTGTGTAATAGTGCGGAATATTATTAGTACTTTATAAATTCACATGCGTTTTTTTGAGAAATCGGAAAGAGTGAAAATTACTACTTCCGGTCAACGGAAATTACTCAAAATTTGACAGAAGGTAGAGAATTAGATCTTTTACTTAGACGTGAAATTTCATTTATCTATCTGAAATTGTACTCAAGTTATAAGCTTTTGAAAAATTCACAGTAGAAAAAGTACCACTTCCGGTTATCGGAAATCGCTCAAAAGTTGATACGGATCTACGATTTTGATAAAATATTTATATATGAAATTTCATCAACCTAACTGTAACGGTACTCAAGTAATCGTGTTTACACACAGACACACACACACACAGACACACAGACATACGGACAAGATTGCAAAATTATGTTTTTCCGTATCAGTAAGGTGTAAAACGTCGAGATTTGTAAAAAAAAAATTTTGCACGAATACAATACCTTCTCTATACTTCGTAGATATATACGAGAAAGTAAAATGAATCTGATTTTGTTGTTTTTTAAAAATTGGCCTATTACAGGGGAGAGTACTTAAATAATTTTTGGGCTTCTGAAAAATAACAACCAATGCAAGGGAATGCATTCGTGGTTACATCCGTTTGTTTGTAGTGATGAACACGTCAATAATAATATTAAAGTTAAACTCAGCAATTAGATCTAGAATTAAGATATAAAATCTACTTTCTACAGTAAAATAGGTAGATTACCAGCTCTACTAATCTAATATAGTTTCTCACCAAATTAATAAAATTATGGCTTATTTATTATTAGTAGGCTAGATCTAGGCATATAATAGCCTTCCTGCCCTTATCTGCCCAAATAAAAATAGATATCTAGAGGGATCTACTAGATTCTAGATCTAGATGTAGAATCTAGATCTAGAATAAAATAATAAATTATTAGGGCCTAAATAAATAGGCTAATAACTTATTAGCGTATTTATTTAGGCCCTAATAATTTATTATTTTATTCTAGATCTAGAGTCTAGTATTTTTATTTGGGCAGATTAGGGCAGGGTAGTTACCATTATGCCTAGATCTAGCTGAGTAGCTAAGCTACTTACTACTTAGCTGGCCTAGATCTAACTATTAGCGTATTAGGGCCTAAATATTAAAATGGTAGGTAAAACCTTAGTTTAGCGTCGGTTATTATTCCGGAATCGTATAGCAGTAAAAAAACAGTAAAACAATGCCAAAGTCTGTCACACACTTCCGGAATTCACCGGAAGTACTGTAAACCATACTTTATTTGGCGTCAGCTTTTATTTTTATACAGAATGTTTAAAATTTGGATAGATTTATTTTTTGTAGGCCTAATCATTTTTACATTTTGTAATCATTTTTACTATTTTCAAAATCTAGATTTTTTTACTTGGCCTAGCAGCTAGATATCTAGCTAGTAGCTAGATCTAGATCTAATTAATTAATGGTCGCAAATCCGCTGCAAGCCAAAAACATTAAATTATTACATTTGACTTCATTATTTATATTTATATTAATATAGGCCCTATGTTGTTTTTTTTTAATTTTTAGATCTACTAATTTAAATCTACTATTATATTTATTCCTGTTTCCTTTTGTCGATTTTTCTTAAAAAATTAAAACATTAATTTACTACAATCGACTTTCAATTTAATTATATTTCAATGGTCAAATAAACCATGGTTTACCGTAACTCTAGTTACCGAAACTCAACAAACATTACCCGATAATTTCCGACGCTAAACTAAGGTTTTACCAAATGGTAACCTATTGTTGGTAATCTATCGTTTTGGGTACGTAAAATCGCCCGCGGCTAGAAATGTGCGAAAAAGTTACCTCACTGTCAAGGCTTTAATAGTAGTATATTGTGATATATTTGTGTCAAATATCATAGATAACTGTATAATAAACCAAAATCAATGGCTAAATATATCAATATGGGCAAGAAATTAACTTTAAACAGCAGTGTTTGCTAGCAAGATTTCTTATATAAACAGCAGCCATTTGTAAAATAGAGTTGCCTTCCCCTGAATCTCGCGCTATAAGTTAACAAAGAAAGAACTTAAACAAGATGGCTGCTATAGTAAATGAGCAAGGTTCCATCTGTTGGAAACATCGCTGGTGTTCATTTATTACTGAAAAGTTTTAATTCAATTGTTTGAAAACAGGTACATAAATGAAACTTTGAAACATTTTTGTATTTTTCAAAACATAAATCCTCCTCAAAATGTGAACTAATTATTAAAATTTAAGGAGTCACCTGTTTTTCACATTACTAGTCGCGGGCGATTTTACGTACCTAAAACGATAAATTACCCTATTGTTTTAGGTACTAGTAATGTGAAAATAAGTTAACTCTTAAATTCTATATTTCACATTTTTAGGAGGATTTATGTTTTGAAAGTTACATAAATGTTTCTAGTTTCATTAATGTAGAATGTAGAGTATTGTAGAGTCGTATCCAGTATACTTACTTATAGATCTTCTAGATCTATGTAGAACAGTGATTCACAAATTTTTTTTGAGTGGCGACCCCTTTAACAAAAAGTAGGTGACCCGCGCCCCCCATGGAATTAAAAAGTCGAAATAAGGACTAAAGTGTAGGCCGTTCGATTCACAGCTTTCAGGTTTGTTGTTTTGAAGCCATCTCACGGCTCATGCACCTACTAAAAAATGGCGACCAGTTTCGCTTTCGCTATTTGGTAGAGGGATAAAACTAACGATTACGACGCCATCGTTAATTTTATAAATCTGAACTATCCGTTTCTATTTAAGTCTGTTTTTTAAGAATTGTCAGATCTACTTTTGACCTAATTTCTTTGTTTGTCTCGCAAGCGACGCCTTAGCAAAACTAGCTCTATTTTCTTGCAATAAAAAAAACTGGTAATAATTTATGGTCTTTAGGAGATGAGTTCTGTGAAAATGATCACCCCTCAATAAAGCCATTTTATTATAATCTCTTTTGGTGAAAACGAGGCGCGGGAAAAAGTGTGCCGCGCAAGAAACCAATCATTTGGCTAGATTTATGACTGTTTTTTTGTCATACCCAAAAATAGAATTTTTACGCTTTCTTCATTGATGATCGTTTTTATTTTTTAAACTGAAAATATGAATTATTAATTAGATTGCAGGTTTTGTAACTTGGTATACTTACCCTCTATCAATTTTAAAAGCATAGCATGCTGATTGTGAACAAATATAGTCATAAAACACAGAAATATAAAGTTACAATGCGATGTGCCACACCCGGGTCACACCCCCTCAAGAAAACACGTGTTTATGAAGCTGTTTATCTTTGGCAAGAATGGAACCGTCGCCACCGTGCTGTCCACGGCTTTGAGGCTGTGTCTGGTGCCCAAGCGGCTACTAGCTGTCGTATACTTTCTACCTCACCTTCTCTCATTGTTCTCTGATGAGTGTTTTTATCCTGTTTAAAGTTATTTTTCTGTGCAATATTTAAAATGAGTTTTTAAAATAATATAAAATAATCATTAAAATTTGTGCATGGAACAGGAGAGCCGCATCTTGACATCAAAAGAGCCGCATGCTGCTCGCGAGCTGCAGGTTGCCGACCCCTGTACTAGACCACTCTGTCCAGGATGTCTTTGTTTATGTAGCCATTACTACATGAAAACCAAATAGCTTTTGCCTTTTTAAAAATGTTTTCAATTAACAAAAATACTAAAGCGTTAAACGCATCCACTTTTTTTTTTAAAGTCAGACAAAAACAAAATATAACCATATTAATTTTAATTACACTATTCATAATTTTAAAAATGTTTTAATGGGCCTCTTGAATTACTTTGAGAGTATTCTTGGTGAGTCCATTTGCACTCCTAGCTTAATTAGAAGCTGTAAAATCAATTTTTATATTTTTAATTGGACAATCAACAGAAAATTTTTAAATGGGAGACAACACCAGGAAACAAAAAAAAACAACAATCTTTAAAAAATTGTATTTTGCACTATTTCTGCTATAATTTTGCACATAATTAAATGTGACACTGCCTCTATGGGGATGTGGTGTGATATCACCCACTGAGGTGTAGCTTTTTTAAGGGCTGACACTCTTGCTGTCAGATCATGATTTATTGCAAACCAAGTACAAGAACTTGCACCCAAACCAGTCCCATGATGACAAGCCCAGTGAAAAATTCTTATACAGCAACTCCATAAACAGCATATTTATACACAGTAAATCCATGCACAGCATAAAGCCCTAAAACAAATGTAAACAGACAATAGGTTACATATCTGAATACACCACCACGTGTAGGCTATAACATAAATACACTGGTGTCATAAAATAGAAAATAAAATACTTCACATACCTAGCCCACAACATGCAGCACTAGTAGGAATTGTACAAAACAAGTAATACAAATAAAATACTTCACATACCTAGCCCACAACATGCAGCACTAGTAGGAATTGTACAAAACAAGTAATACAAATAAAATACTTCACATACCTAGCCCACAACATGCAGCACTAGTAGGAATTGTACAAAACAAGTAATACAAATAAAATACTTCACATACCTAGCCCACAACATGCAGCACTAGTAGGAATTGTACAAAACAAGTAATACAAATAAAATACTTCACATACCTAGCCCACAACATGCAGCACTAGTAGGAATTGTACAAAACAAGTAATACAAATAAAATACTTCACATACCTAGCTCGCAACATGCAGCACTAGTAGGAATTGTACAAAACAAGTAATACAAATAAAATACTTCACATACCTAGCCCACAACATGCAGCACTAGTAGGAATTGTACAAAACAAGTAATACAAATAAAATACTTCACATACTAGCCCACAACATGCAGCACTAGTAGGAATTGTACAAAACAAGTAATACAAATAAAATACTTCACATACTAGCCCACAACATGCAGCACTAGTAGGAATTGTACAAAACAAGTAATACAAATAAAATACTTCACATACCTAGCTCGCAACATGTAGCACTTGTAGGAATTGTATAAAACAAGTAATACAAATAAAATACTTCACATACCTAGCCCGCAACATGCAGCACTAGTAGGAATTGTACAAAACAAGTAATACAAATAAAATACTTCACATACCTAGCTCGCAACATGCAGCACTAGTAGGAATTGTACAAAACAAGTAATACAAATAAAATACTTCACATACCTAGCCCACAACATGCAGCACTAGTAGGAATTGTACAAAACAAGTAATACAAATAAAATACTTCACATACCTAGCCCACAACATGTGGCACTCGTAGGAATTGTACAAAACAAGTAATACAAATAAAATACTTCACATACCTAGCCCACAACATGTGGCACTCGTAGGAATTGTACAAAACAAGTAATACAAATAAAATACTTCACATACCTAGCCCACAACATGTGGCACTCGTAGGAATTGTACAAAACAAGTAATACAAATAAAATACTTCACATACCTAGCCCACAACATGCGGCACTAGTATGATAAAAAACCATTAATATAAAATTACAATACCTTTATTAGGTCTATATATAACCTAGTTGACCTATGCCCATGTCAGCATTAGGTCTATATATAACCTAGTTAACCTATGTCCATGTCAGCATTAGGTCTATATATATAACCTAGTTGACCTATGCCCATGTCAGCATTAGGTCTATATATAACCTACTTGACCTATGCCCATGTCAGCATTAGGTCTATATATAACCTAGTCAGAGGTCACATGACATGGGAACACGGGGAAACATTGCTCATAGAAGAGCATGAAAAGTACATCAATAGTTGCGGTCCCACAGGGGCCATAACCACATATATTGTAAATTATCCCCCTTGACTTGTAGCCCATGGTATGTGTTACATAAAAATCAGAATTTTTCATAATTTATATTGTTAGACAGCCCTAGTTTTAATAGTTTAAAACGGTTATAAATATTACAAATATACAAACATGTGCCCTAAAAATGCAAAGAATAATAATTAATTAGGCTATAATTAATGAAAATCACTGCTAAAACTATAATTTGTTGTAACTGTCAATTTCCTCCTCATCCAAGCCCTTTCCTTACTTTAGCACCTCTGTTTTTTTAAAATATTTTATGGTCAACTTAAAAGGTAAAATAGTTCTTCTGTTTAGTTATTAACATTTCTGCAAAAAAAAATTAGCTGTTTACTACCTACAACATTAAGGTTTTAAAATGAGTATATTTTTTTTACTACACATTGTCTATTACAGAAACAAGACGCAGCTAACAAAAAGATTCTTTTGAGTGGGAAAAAAATTCATGAAAAAAAGGCACAATTTAAAATTGAAAACAATAGCTCAACAAAATCATTACAGTTTAAAATTAGCTGAATGTTAAAATATAATTTAATTTCTTTTTTCATTTAGTTGTAAAAATTAAATTTTAAAAAGTTATTTATAAAATTTACATAAAATTATATTTAGACAGTATTTTTATTTTAGAGTAACATACATTGCTTTTATTTAAAATATTAGCAATATTAAACTATGAATTAATTCAATAATGGCCTGAGTCTGCTTTAAGTGTGATAAAACAGACAGACATATTTAATTCTGATCAGAAAAAGTGTCCTAGTCCTATTTTTATTAGCTTTTATTTAATTTGTCTGTCTGCCCAAAACATGATTCGTGGGTCCAGACCCAATGACAATGCAATCTGATATAATTCTTGACTTAATTGGATGATGAATTAAATTTTAAATAGTTACATAAAATTTCCTTTAAAATTAGTATTTTTCTTACTACTAGCGTGCCGGTCCCCGCCTGTTGCCGCGGGGATAGAAGAAAGTCAGACAAAATATATAAGATGGGTTTCATCAAAGCGTTACAGTAAAAAATGTGTTACCAATCCTATATTCTTAGATGCGTGACCTTGTTTTCTCAGACGGAATTATTTAAATGTGAACAATGCCTGCACTTGGATCATAAATTACGGGACACAGGTTTACCTACACTACCGCATGAAAACCTGATTACACTACCGCAGGGGTGCCGTGTACGGCCCCTGGCTCCTTAAAACTAACGTACATGCCATAGTGCTCACAGTATAGTATAACCCAGAGTGCCAAATAGCATCCTGAAACAATAATGCAGATTGCGTCATTCTCGAAAGTGACACAAATCACCAGGATTTTTTCTTTAACATGTAAAAAAAAAATTGTTTGAAGTGTTATAAACATTAGTGTGACTGATGTAATTTGTAAGCATTACTAATACTAGTCTAAGACTGTGTGATGGCACGGGTCTAAGATTCTGTATGATGGCACTAGTCTAAGACTGTGTGATGGCACTAGTCTAAGATTCTGTATGATGGCAGGGTCTAAGATTCTGTATGATGGCACTAGTCTAAGATTCTGTATGATGGCACAGGTCTAAGATTCTGTATGATGGCACGGGTCTAAGATTCTGTATGATGGCACTAGTCTAAGACTGTGTGATGGCACTAGTCTAAGATTCTGTATGATGGCAGGGTCTAAGATTCTGTATGATGGCACGGGTCTAAGAATGTATGATGGCACTAGTCTAAGACTGTGTGATGCCACGGGTCTAAGACTGTATGATGGCACGGGTCTAAGATTCCGTATGATGCTACGGGTCTAAGATTCTGTATGATGGCACTAGTCTAAGACTGTGTGATGGCACGGGTCTAAGATTCCATATGATGGCACGGGTCTAAGATTCTGTATGATGGCACTAGTCTAAGACTGTGTGATGGCACGGGTCTAAGATTCTGTATGATGGCACGGGTCTAAGACTATGATGGCACTAGTCTAAGACTGTGTGATGGCACGGGTCTAAGACTCAGACTGTGTGATGCCACGGGTCTAAGATTCTGTATGATGGCACGGGTCTAAGACTGTGTGATGCCACGGGTCTAAGATTCCATATGATGGCACGGGTCTAAGATTCCATATGATGGCACGGGTCTAAGATTCTGTATGATGGTATACATCTAAGGCTGTATGATGGTATACATCTAAGGCTGTATGATGGTATACATCTAAGGCTGTATGATGGTATACATCTAAGGCTGTATGATGGTATACATCTAAGGCTGTATGATGGTATACATCTAAGGCATTACCCACCTATTATCCTACCCCCAATCTGCAGTAAAAATAAAAGTGAGTTGCTTCTTACAGCATTGTAAAGGTATTGAGTACTTAATTTTGAGACCCTAGCTTTTATTTTCAGTTATTTAAATAAGAGTATATTATTCTAATATTTTGAAAGAAAATAATTTATTTTCTCCTTTTCATTGCATTATTACATAAAAGAATGTTATTAAAATGTTTTTATGCATTTTTTAAAATAAATGTTTATGGCTCTTACTCATTTAGGTGCTGATTTTTATAAATTCTGTTGCTATCTATGCTTATGTAGGTATACTCATTTAGGTGCTGATTTGTATAAATTCTGTTGCTATCTATGCTTATGTAGGTATTTAATTCTTGTTACCATCTTCAAATACTGTGAAGATCCTGCATGATATAACTAGCTGTCAACAATTAAATTTTGACATGTCATGACTATGATATTTGGGTTGTGAAATTAATTTCTAAATGTATTTCTATTGTTCAGTAGGTCCATCTAAGGCCATCACATTACACTGGGTCAAATAGTTGTTGATGAAGGATGTATTGGACAGTCTCCTTAGTTGTGTTGTGTATTGTACAAAATGGCGCAGTAGCCGGTCCTGTTGGCAGTACAGGGGAAAAGTTAGTGCCAGTGGATGAGAAGGTCAAGCCAAAGCCTGTCAGGATTGCCTCAGCTGCTGAGTGTATGGATGATGTCAAGAAGTTTTGTTCAGACAAGGCCAACATGAACAACTTTATGGTCCTGGATTGTCTGCAGAACAGTGAACTGGTAGGTCCTTGATTGTGTACACTAAACTGGTAGGTCCTTGATTGTGTACACTAAACTGGTAGGTCCTTGATTGTGTACACTAAACTGGTAGGTCCTTGATTGTGTACACTAAACTGGTAGGTCCTTGATTGTGTACACTAAACTGGTAGGTCCTTGATTGTGTACACTAAGCTGGTAGGTCCTTGATTGTGTACACTAAGCTGGTAGGTCCTTGATTGTGTACACTAAACTGGTAGGTCCTTGATTGTGTACACTAAACTGGTAGGTCCTTGATTGTGTACACTAAACTGGTAGGTCCTTGATTGTGTACACTAAACTGGTAGGTCCTTGATTGTGTACACTAAACTGGTAGGTCCTTGATTGTGTACACTAAACTGGTAGGTCCTTGATTGTGTACACTAAGCTGGTAGGTCCTTGATTGTGTACACTAAACTGGTAGGTCCTTGATTGTGTACACTAAACTGGTAGGTCCTTGATTGTGTACACTAAACTGGTAGGTCCTTGATTGTGTACACTAAACTGGTAGGTCCTTGATTGTGTACACTAAGCTGGTAGGTCCTTGATTGTGTACACTAAGCTGGTAGGTCCTTGATTGTGTACACTAAACTGGTAGGTCCTTGATTGTGTACACTAAACTGGTAGGTCCTTGATTGTGTACACTAAACTGGTAGGTCCTTGATTGTGTACACTAAACTGGTAGGTCCTTGATTGTGTACACTAAGCTGGTAGGTCCTTGATTGTGTACACTAAACTGGTAGGTCCTTGATTGTCTTTTTTCATAATTAAAAAAAAATACTATTTGTTGAATTGATTTTTTGTTAAATATTTTAATTAAAGTGTCTGATTAATATTTGATCTGGTGACTGGTAATTCTAAGTGATGATCAGAATCTATGATAGACAGATGACAATAAAGTATGACAATATCAGAAAGATGAATACATAAATGGTAATGAAATGGTGTCATCTATGTAATCATCTCTATGTTATGTTATGATGTCATCTGTAATTTAATCATGTCATCTGTGTTATGTAATGATGTCATCTATGTTATGTAATGTCATCTAAGTTATGTAATGTCATCTATGTCATGTAATTATGTTATCTGTCATTTAATAATGTCATCTATGTTATGTAATGTCATTTATGTCATGTAGTGACATCTATGTTATGGTATGATGTCATCTGTGTCATTTAACAATTTCATGTAATGATGTCATCTGTTTTATTTAATAATGACCAAATCCTTAAGTTTCTGCATTGTTTATGAACATAACAATGTTGACTGAACTAAATAGATGACTTTCACTACCTATATGAAGACTGCATATAATAGAATGGGATAAATACCTCCACACCCTAACACAACAATACACAGACTGCCCTAACCTACCTCCACAACCTAACACAACAACACACAGACTGCCCTAACCTACCTCCACAACCTAACACAACAACACACAGACTGCCCTAACCTACCTCCACAACCTAACACAACAACACACAGACTGCCCTAACCTACCTCCACAACCTAACACAACAACACACAGACTGCCCTAACCTACCTCCACAACCTAACACAACAACACACAGACTGCCCTAACCTACCTCCACAACCTAACACAACAACACACAGACTGCCCTAACCTACCTCCACAACCTAACACAACAACACACAGACTGCCCTAACCTACCTCCACACCCTAACACAACAACACACAGACTGCCCTAACCTACCTCCACACCCTAACACAACAACACACAGACTGCCCTAACCTACCTCCACAACCTAACACAACAACACACAGACTGTCCTAACCTACCTCTATACCCCCCTGAAAGACGCCGTCTGTGACGACAGTTTACAGTTGATGTTTCAAGTCGTTTAAAAACTAAATTATTTGCCCCTAATAGCTGTCACTAATTTGACCTTGCTCTATGATTGTAAACATTCATCGTGAACCACAGCTCACCAGACTGGTGTGGGTGGTAGCGATATGGTCTGTTGAGCATGCCTGGAGAGCTTGGGAGAGGGAGGGTCATCGCATGGTCCCTTCATGGGAGGGTCATCGCATGGTCCCTTCATGAAGAGAATTATATATATACTAGCCATCGGTACCCGTTTCACGTGAATTATAGACCTATATATTTTAATTTTAAAATGTTGTACTTGTTTAAGAAAAATAATTTATGAAATAGTTATTGGTCAAAACGCAATGTGCTTTACTACACGCTGAACTATATTAGTGACAAAGCAAAGAAATAACTAACTAGCTAAAAAACATAACACAGGCACACACCAGTGGCTTAGCGAGGATTTTCGGGCCCCTATGCAAAAATTTTCAGTGGGCCCCTTCGTTAGTCAACAGGCTACAATGGAGTTAAACGAAGAAATCAACTGCTAATTATGATGGAGGGTTTTAAATAATATAAATATTCTGTACATTTTATATTTTATACACGATTGTGTATATTTACTATATCATTATGTAGTTTTGTAAAAATGTTACAGGCTAACAAACACAGTAGCGTCATAGGGCGGGGGGGCAGAGATGCAGTCTGCATCGGATGACAACATATGGACGTGACACCATGACTAAACATTGTAAAATTTACTTTCATAGCTTTGTTGTATCGAGCTAAAATAATAAAGATTAGTGAGAGGAGTGACACACTACGGAAAATGGGAAGTTGTTAGGGACTATGGGTTGACACCTTTAGTAAACACAAAGTTGTTGGGGACTATGGGTTGACACCTTTAGTAAACACAAAGTTGTTGGGGACTATGGGTTGACACCTTTAGTAAACACAAAGTTGTTGGGGACTATGGGTTGACACCTTTAGTAAACACAAAGTTGTTGGGGACTATGGGTTGACACCTTTAGTAAACACAAAGTTGTTGGGGACTATGGGTTGACACCTTTAGTAAACACAAAGTTGTTGGGGACTATGGGTTGACACCTTTAGTAAACACAAAGTTGTTGGGGACTATGGGTTGACACCTTTAGTAAACACAAAGTTGTTGGGTACTATGGGTTGACACCTTTAGTAAACACAAAGTTGTTGGGGACTATGGGTTGACACCTTTAGTAAACACAAAGTTGTTGGGGACTATGGGTTGACACCTTTAGTAAACGCAGAGGGTAACACCCGACTGTGACGCCACTAACCAAACACATTTTTTAAAAACTGCTCATGATTTATTTAGATTTTTCTTTCATGCTTTTAATGTAGTAAAATGATGAATAAGTTCATTGAAATTTACGGGTGCTGGATGCCCATCTCACAAAAGAGTCAAAGTTTATTTTTAGTGATATTACTGCGGATGGGCCCTGTTCCACCGTCCCGACCCCCACTATTTGTTAAATAAGAAAGGACTGGGGTCCTTTTTGGAAATGTAAATGATTTCTACAATAGAAAAGAAACTGAATTTTCATTTTCTTTTTAAAATTATGTAAAACAAATATTAAAATTCCAATTTAAAAGTCAGACATTTTTTAAAGAGGGAAAAAGGCCCTAAATGCCTTGGGCCCCTATGCCTTGCTTTACGGTAGCTAGGCCACTGGCACACACTGATTAAGTGACTTAGATGATTTCGTTAAAAATCTGGCTATTCAATGGTCATTAGGTTGTTTTTAAGTAATTTGTATTAGTTTGACAGATAAAATACGTCTTGATGAGTAGATCTATAGATCTAGATCTAAATCAAATTTGAATGAAGTAGTTCCTTTCTTTATAGTCTAAAATCGGAAAATGTACATATAAAAAAAAATTAAAAAATAAGTTTTGCTTGGTGTGTCTCGATCCCACACCACCTGCGTAGTATTAAGTACACTATCATCTCAGTCATTTAGGCACCTTATAAAACACAGAGAATGAAAGACCTATTAAAAAAGTTAAACTTACGCGAATATGCCTATTCTTTCAAATTAATTTTTTTATCCCAAATTAGCCAGTTCCATAGCTAAACAAACAAAGATTTCTATAAAATAATTAAGGCCTGAAATAGTTTAATATAGAAATTTATTTTTGGAATAGATTCTAGAGTAGATAGAGTCTAAATCTAGCTCTTATCGACTTAGCGTCTGTCTAGTTTTTGTGTAGATTTAGATCTAGTCTAGATCTAGAATCCAAATAGATAAAATAAATTTTATAAGTTTAGGCCAGAAAAATTGTATTGTATAAATTTTATAGCGTACGTAGATCTAGGTCTTAATCAAATTTGAATGAAATAGTTCATTTCTTTCTATTCTAAACTCGGCAGACGACGTCATTAGTTAATGTATAAACATTAGTGACGTCATTGTTTCATGGGTTCTTTTTCACAACTATAAATGCTTTTCCTGTTGTATAATTAAAACTGTTTTTCCACATTCGAATACGCCTTTATTTTTTATTTTTCTTCATTAAATAAAATGTTGGTTATACATTTAAAACATCTACCATATTATTTTCAACAAAAGTCAGTATCAAGTTCTCCCTGTATCGCTATTGATTCTGATGTAATACCCTGCGAAAATATTTTGCGGACAGAGAGAGAGAGAGAGAGAGAGAGAAGTGCGCACATGGGCTTTTATATATTAGGATATTTATTCTACATCATTCGTACCCTTTCTATACCCTGAGATACCATTTAAAGTAGTGATATCATTATGTATTTCATCTATGTCATGTAATGATGTCATCTATGTTATGTAATGATGATACCTTCTTTTGCTTTCAGACTGCAGAGAGCCTCTCTACAGAATGTAATCATGTAAGTCAGAATGTAATCATTTACATCAGGAAGTAATCATATCAGTTATATGACAGTTTAACTTTGCTGTCACAAAATGTCAGTCAAATGATCACAAAATATAATGCATGAACTTGACCTTTGTATTTCCCAGTATTTGTGGAACTTTAAAATGAACTTGACCTTTGTATTTCCCAGTATTTGTGGAACTTTAAAATGAACTTGACCTTTGTATTTCCCAGTATTTGTGGAACTTTAAAATGAACTTGACCTTTGTATTTCCCAGTATTTGTGGAACTTTAAAATGAACTTGACCTTTGTATTTCCCAGTATTTGTGGAACTTTAAAATGAACTTGACCTTTGTATTTCCCAGTATTTGTGGAACTTTAAAATGAACTTGACCTTTGTATTTCCCAGTATTTGTGGAACTTTAAAATGAACTTGTCCAAAGACATTCGCTTTGACCAAGCATCAGATGAGGCCTGCAACTCAGCTCTTACTAATGTAAGATTTTTCTTTAATACTTCAGTACAGTGTCTGTCTTCATCTGAACAAAGTCTGTCCTTAAATGTGATGAAGTGTTGTTGGGCTGTGGTACGCATGATGAAGTGGTGTGGGGCTGTGTTGTGTATGATGAAGTGGTGTGGGGCTGTGTTGTGTATGATGAAGTGGTGTGGGGCTGTGTTGTGTATGATGAAGTGGTGTGGGGCTGTGTTGTGTATGATGAAGTGGTGTGGGGCTGTGTTGTGTATGATGAAGTGGTGTGGGGCTGTGTTGTGTATGATGAAGTGTTGTGGGGCTGTGTTGTGTATGATGAAGTGTTGTGGGGCTGTGTTGTGTATGATGAAGTGTTGTGGGGCTGTGTTGTGTATGATGAAGTGTTGTGGGGCTGTGTTGTGTATGATGAAGTGTTGTGGGGCTGTGTTGTGTATGATGAAGTGTTGTGGGGCTGTGTTGTGTATGATGAAGTGTTGTGGGGCTGTGTTGTGTATGATGAAGTGTTGTGGGGCTGTGTTGTGTATGATGAAGTGTTGTGGGGCTGTGTTGTGTATGATGAAGTGTTGTGGGGCTGTGTTGTGTATGATGAAGTGTTGTGGGGCTGTGTTGTGTATGATGAAGTGTTGTGGGGCTGTGTTGTGTATGATGAAGTGGTGTGGGGCTGTGTTGTGTATGATGAAGTGTTGTGGGGCTGTGTTGTGTATGATGAAGTGGTGTGGGGCTGTGTTGTGTATGATGAAGTGGTGTGGGGCTGTGTTGTGTATGATGAAGTGTTGTGGGGCTGTGTTGTGTATGATGAAGTGGTGTGGGGCTGTGTTGTGTATGATGAAGTGTTGTGGGGCTGTGGTGTGTATGACGAGTAATATGATGTGGAGAATGGCATTAGTACTATAGTAGAATGATGTATGTGAGTTGTGTTAAATTGATTATGTGGTGTGGGTTATGGTGTTGTGGTAGGTGGTATGATGTGGTTTGGTTTGGGATGTGGGTGGTGTAGATTCTGGGAATTGTTTATGTTGTGATGAATGTAGTCATGACTGAATTTTGTTGGTTCCCCAGGTGACTAACTGTAAAACATTTTGTTGGTTCCCCAGGTGACTGAATGTAAAACATTTTGTTGGTTCCCCAGGTGACTGAATGTAAAACATTTTGTTGGTTCCCCAGGTGACTGAATGTAAAACATTTTGTTGGTTCCCCAGGTGACTGAATGTAAAACATTTTGTTGGTTCCCCAGGTGACTGAATGTAAAAAGTTTAATAAAGGTGAAGGGAAGATAATCCCTTGTCTGATAGAGCACTATGAGCAAATTAACTTTCCCACGTGCAAAACTTTTCTCAACAAAATGGCAGCCATTATCTTCAGTGACTACAGGTTCATGGACTTCTTTATACATGACTGTCAAAATGACATCCAAGTGACAAAATGTGGCCGCTTAAATGAGGGACAGGTAATATTGTGGTCAGTTTTGTAGTGGGGGGGGGGGGGGCGGTTAATGTTGTACAGGTAATATTGTGGTCAGTTTTGTAGTGGGGGGGTTAATGTTGTACAGGTAATATTGTGGTCAGTTTTGTAGTGGGGGGGTTAATGTTGTACAGGTAATATTGTGGTCAGTTTTGTAGTGGGGGGGGGGGAGGGGTTAATGTTGTACAGGTATTATTGTAGTTGGGGGTAATATTGTACATCTATTGTATTGGGGGGGGGGGTAATGTTGTACATCTATTGTAGTGAGGGGGGGGGGTAATATTGTACATCTATTGTATTGGGGGGGGGGGGGTAATGTTGTACATCTATTGTAGTGGGGATAAAGCTCTACATTAACATGAGGGGGGTTGGCATTGTTCTAGTTGTGCTGTAAACTGAAGATTTCTTCCTCCCCCACAGACCCCTCACTCCCAAGGCAAGACTGTCAGTTGTCTGAATGAGCAGAGAAAACTCCTGTCTGCAGGCTGTAAGAAAGCCCTGCTGAGGGTGGCAGAGCTGCAGTCTGATGACTTCCACCTCGACCGGCCACTCTTCTATGCATGTCGCGGAGATCGTGAGAGCTTCTGCCACGACACCGTGGCAGGAAATGGGGCAGTTTTTAAATGCCTTTACAAACATTTGGGAGAAAAGTCTTTATCTGTTGAGGTAAGCTTATTTTTGTTCACTCTCACATGTCTACAGGCTCCATGTAAGACTGTCTGACCTTTGACCCTGGATGTGTTTCAGTGCAGGGAGAAGCTGGAGGCCAGGCAGAGACTTGTGGCAGAAGATGTCAAAGTTGACCGCTCCTTTTATTCAGCCTGTGCCAGTGAGATAGAAGAAAACAAATGCCACTTGATCAATGAGGTCAATGACCTGCAGAGATCCACTGTTTTACTCTGTTTGGAGAAAGCTCAAAGTCTAGGTATGTGTGTACACATACAGCTTGTGTGTACACAATCTGTGTGTTTGTGTGTACACAATCTGTGTGTTTGTGTGTACACAATCTGTGTGTTTGTGTTTACACAATCTGTGTGTGTACACAATCTGTGTGTTTGTGTTTACACAATCTGTGTGTGTACACAATCTGTGTGTTTGTGTTTACACAATCTGTGTGTGTACACAATCTGTGTGTTTGTGTGTACACAATCTGTGTGTTTGTGTGTACACAATCTGTGTGTTTGTGTGTACACAATCTGTGTGTTTGTGTCACCACAATATGTGTGTTTGTGTCACCACAATATGTGTGTTTGTGTGTTCATAATCTGTGTGTGTGTGTACACAATCTGTGTGTGTACACAATCTGTGTGTGTGTTCACAATCTGTGTGTTTGTGTGTACACAATCTGTGTGTGTACACAATCTGTGTGTGTACACAATCTGTGTGTTTGCATGTACACAATCTGTGTGTTTGTGTGTACACAATCTGTGTGTTTGTGTGTTCGCAATCTGTGTGTGTACACAATCTGTGTGTGTGTGTACACAATCTGTGTGTATGTATGTCCATATGATCTGTGTGTTTGTATGTCCATATGATCTGTGTGTTTGTATGTCCATATGATCTGTGTGTTTGTATGTCCATATGATCTGTGTGTTTGTATGTCCATATGATCTGTGTGTTTGTATGTCCATATGATCTGTGTGTTTGTATGTCCATATGATCTGTGTGTTTGTATGTCCATATGATCTGTGTGTTTGTCCATATGATCTGTGTGTATGTCCATATGATCTGTGTGTTTGTATGTCCATATGATCTGTGTGTTTGTATGTCCATATGATCTGTGTGTTTGTATGTCCACATGATCTGTGTGTTTGTATGTCCACATTATCTGTGTGTTTGTATGTCCATATGATCTGCCTCTAACTTGTGGATAGATTATTGAAAGAATGTTGACCCACTTGAAGGTAAACTCATGAAGCCAGAATGTCTCCAAGAGATGCTGGAGTTGAGATCAGAGCTGATGAATGATTACAAGATAAGTCCGGAGCTGGTCAGTGCCTGTCAGACTGAGATTGAGAGCCTCTGTAAGAATCTGGAGCCAGGAGGTAACACCATCACCTGCCTTATGAGGGCCACCTTGGCAGCTAAACACAACTTAAATATTCAAGTCAGTTCTCAGTGCTCTGCACAGGTAGGTCATGTGCTCCGTGTGTACTGGTCATTTATTGGTATATTGATTGGTGTGTAGCGGTCATTTATTGGTATATTGATTGGTGTGTTGTGGTCATTTATTGGTATATTGATTGGTGTGTACTGGGCATTTATTTGTATATTGATTGGTGTGTAGCGGTCATTTATTGGTATATTGATTGGTGTGTACTGGTCATTTATTGGTATATTGATTGGTGTGTAGCGGTCATTTATTGGTCTATTGATTGGTGTGTAGTGGTCATTTATTGGTATATTGATTAGTGTGTAGTGGTCATTTATTGGTATATTGATTGGTGTGTAGCGGTCATTTATTGGTATATTGATTGGTGTGTAGTGGTCATTTATTGGTATATTGATTGGTGTGTAGTGGTCATTTATTGGTATATTGATTGGTGTGTAGTGGTCATTTATTGGTATATTGATTGGTGTGTAGTGGTCATTTATTGGTATATTGATTGGTGTGTAGTGGTCATTTATTGGTATATTGATTGGTGTGTTGTTGTCATTTATTGGTATATTGATTGGTGTGTTGTGGTCATTTATTGGTATATTGATTGGTGTGTAGTGGTCATTTATTGGTATATTGATTGGTGTGTAGTGGTCATTTATTGGTATATTGATTGGTGTGTAGCGGTCATTTATTGGTATATTGATTGGTGTGTACTGGTCATTTATAGGTATTGGTCTATTGATTGGTGTGTAGTGCTGGTTACCATAGAATTTCACTTTTTATCTCCATCATTACACCACAAGCTCTAGCCGCTACCAACGTGCCCTCGACTCTAGCCGCTACCAACGTGCCCTCGACTCTAGCCGCTACCAACGTGCCCTCGACTCTAGCCGCTACCAACGTGCCCTCGACTCTAGCCGCTACCAACGTGCCCTCGACTCTAGCAGCTACCAACGAGCCCTCGACCCTAGCCACTACCAACGAGCCCTCGACCCTAGCCACTACCAATCAAAAGCCTCTTTCAATCATTCTCTCCAGCTTTTATACCGCACTCGACCTTGGGATAACAATACATAAACACCAGGGTAAACTCAACTGACACAGGCTCTCTCCCCTAAGTTCTAGACCAGGGGTTCCCAACCTTTTTTTTCTCTAAAATATCGGTAGGGTGGCGGGCACCACCTATTTTAAATCGACAAACTCCTTCCATAACTTGTCATTTTCCCATACTTTATTTTCTTAGAGTCATAATGTATTAATAAATAATAAACAAAAATGTTTCAAAATAATAAAATTATTTGGCATACACACAAAGAAAGGTATTTACAAAACGTAAAGAAAGTAAACAAAACACATTAATACAAAGAAAACGTTTAATTAAAAAATATAATAAAGTCAATGTGATCTTTGGCATTGCATTTCACTGGCCAGAGCTTCATAATTAGGAGCGTATGACGATAATCTTGTTAGCAGACAATAAAGATGCTCATCGTTGAGTCGAGATCTATATCTTGATTTTATTAAGGTCATGTTTGAAAACAATGATTCGCATAAATATGTCGAACCGAAAAATGATTCAAATGGCACTAGCCGTTCTAGGCTAGCATAAATAGTGCAGTCTGGCTCGCCGCTAGACAAGTTGGGACAAGTATCAAACTTATTTAATAAACTTAGGCAGTCAAACAAAAATTAAAACTGTAAGAAATGAATAAAAATAAATCATATTTTAAAATAATTTAAAATAATGTTTATGAAAAAAATTCTGTCTCTGTCGAATAGTGAGAGGCGGGCACATACGAATCGTTCAGAGGGCGCCATGGCGCCCGCGGGCACAGAGTTGGGAACCCCTGTTCTAGACTATTCTAATCTATTCTGATCTGACCCCAAAATGACCCGTAACTGATGTCTTATCCCCAGATTGGGGCCCTTCTTCATGTGGCTAACCCAGGGGAGGACATTCGACTTGACCGTCCACTGCAACATGCCTGCGGTGATGTTGTGGTCAAAGCTTGTAAAGACCGTCAGGCAGGACAGGGAGAGTAAGTGGTCCTACAGGTGGTGGTAGAGTGGTCCTACAGGTGGTGGTAGAGTGGTCCTACAGGTGGTGGTAGGGTGGTCCTACAGGTGGTGGTAGAGTGGTCCTACAGGTGGTGGTAGGGTGGTCCTACAGGTGATGGTAGAGTGGTCCTACAAGTGGTGGTAGGGTGGTCCTACAGGTGGTAGAGTGGTCCTACAGGTGGTAGAGTGGTCCTACAGGTGGTAGAGTGGTCCTACAGGTGGTGGTAGAGTGGTCCTACAAGTGGTGGTAGAGTGGTCCTACAGGTGGTAGAGTGGTCCTACAGGTGGTGGTAGAGTGGTCCTACAAGTGGTGGTAGAGTGGTCCTACAGGTGGTAGAGTGGTGATACAGGTGGTGGTAGAGTGGTACTACAAGTGGTGGTAGAGTGGTCCTACAGGTGGTAGAGTGGTCCTACAGGTGGTGGTAGAGTGGTCCTACAAGTGGTGGTAGAGTGGTCCTACAGGTGGTAGAGTGGTGATACAGGTGGTGGTAGAGTGGTCCTACAGGTGGTAGTGTGGTGATACAGGTGGTAGTGTGGTGATACAGGTGGTAGTGTGGTGATACAGGTGGTAGAGTGGTCCTACAGGTGGTAGAGTGGTCCTACAGGTGGTAGTGTGGTGATACAGGTGGTAGAGTGGTGATACAGGTGGTGGTAGAGTGGTCCTACAGGTGGTAGAGTGGTGATACAGGTGGTGGTAGAGTGGTCCTACAGGTGGTAGTGTGGTGATACAGGTGGTAGAGTGGTCCTACAGGTGGTAGTGTGGTGGTACAGGTGGTAGTGTGGTGGTACAGGTGGTAGTGTGGTGATACAGGTGGTGATACAGGTGGTAGAGTGGTCCTACAGGTGGTAGAGTGGTCCTACAGGTGGTAGTGTGGTGATACAGGTGGTAGTGTGGTGATACAGGTGGTAGTGTGGTGATACAGGTGGTAGAGTGGTCCTACAGGTGGTAGAGTGGTCCTACAGGTGGTAGTGTGGTGATACAGGTGGTAGAGTGGTCCTACAGGTGGTAGAGTGGTCCTACAGGTGGTAGTGTGGTGATACAGGTGGTAGAGTGGTCCTACAGGTGGTAGTGTGGTGGTACAGGTGGTAGTGTGGTGGTACAGGTGGTAGTGTGGTGATACAGGTGGTACTACAGGTGGTAGAGTGGTCCTACAGGTGGTGGTAGAGTGGTCCTACAGGTGGTAGTGTGGTGGTACAGGTGGTAGTG
The DNA here is from genome assembly GCF_028476545.2 of Physella acuta. Classification (NCBI taxonomy): domain Eukaryota; kingdom Metazoa; phylum Mollusca; class Gastropoda; family Physidae; genus Physella; species Physella acuta. Next base: position 203,541 of record NW_026733149.1, read on the forward strand.
TGGTGGTACAGGTGGTTGAAATGATTTGAAGAGTGTGATACCTGCTTGTGATTATTTGAACAGTGTCATCACCTGTCTGCTAGAGAACATCGACCATGAGGACATGACTGACGAGTGTGAGGAACGTCTGCTAGAAATTCAATACTTTGCTGTCAGAGATTTTAGGTAAGCCTTTGACTTGAGTCATGAACTGTCAACCTTTTCTTCTTCAGTCAACTATTAGCCATTGAGATGTGTGAAAAATCAGCATATATTTTCTTCCTGTCATTCATGCAACAAATTTCTTGCACATTTGTATTGTCCAATGTAAATAAAAACTACAATAACAGCCTATTGCACTACCTACTGTTTTAGCGTTGCATTGGTTATCATGTCTGCCAAGTAAGACTAGGTGTCATAATTTTTTTGGTGAAATTATGTGTTTAGCCAGTTTTATTTTGCAAAATCTGCTTTGACACTTTAATAATTGAAAAAGATGAATGCTTATTTTATATTTAGCAATTGTTATTTGTAATTTATTTGTCTGATACGCTTGGTAAAGTGGAGCAGGCTATAAATTGAGAATTACAAGTTAAATATTGTATTAATGTGGTTAATGTTTTCCAACAAAACCACAAAATCTACTTTACCAAACTGAAATGGTTCTTTTATAACAGGTATTTAAGAAACCAGAAATAGAACAAAATATCGGAGGTCACTCAAAAATTTGAGAGTAATAAAACTATAAGATCTTAAACTTATTTATGAAATGTCATGTACCTAACTGAACCAGTATTCAAGTTCTTGTGTTGCCACAGGAAATCATTTGAAATTGACAGAAACCTTGGCACACCATCCAATACTTATACTTGAAGTTTGGTCCACCTTACTACACAGTACTCAAGTTATAAAACTTTTAAGAAACCGAAAGTGGCGTTAGTATCACTTCAAAAGTTGGTAGAAGGCAAAAAATTGTATACATGAAATTTTCTTAACCTAACTTCTTTTTCTTCTTCTTCGTTCTTAATTATTAGTGTTGAAGGGGATCGAGATTTATCTGCCAGTGGGTTTGAACTCGAATTTATCAACCATGAGCTTTTTGCCGACTCGACCACGCCTACAACACAATTAAGCGTTACGTGTCAACTGGTTATGCGCCTTTTGAGGCCATTGACTCCGATTTCAGCCTGCTTTTCTTTTTTGGATTTGCTTCCATAGCCTTTGTCCAACCAAGAACAAACTACAAGGCAGCAGTTGTTTAATTTTGGAGTTGTCTCTCCTAGAAGAGTGGCTGTCCCCAGCTATTGAGCCTCATTGAGGCTATTGAGCCCGAGGGTTCGAACTCAAGACTTTTCGGTTTAGCAACCATGAGCTTTACCGACTCGAACTCGCCGACCCTTAACCTAACTGAAATGGTAGGCCTACTCAAGTTATAATGTTTACATACAAACACACACACACATGGACAGGATTGCAAAGTTTTTTCAGTGGCCAGCAGGTTGTAAAACATCACACTTGATCAAAATCTCTAGTTAGATTTCTGCAACATTACAATACATCTTTTCAATTCCAAATACCATTAAGTAGGGAGATGTAAAACAGCAAAAACTGTAAAAATATCAGTTTTTTTTATTTTTCACCACGATTACAATCTTTCCTTTATACTCTGAAAAATGCATGTGGTAGAGATGGGTCTAAAAATATTCTAATTTTGTTATATGCACAATCCTTTAAATCTAAATTTTTGTTTGAAGATAGTAGCAAAGATAGTAAATCTGCAACAGGTTTGTGTATTGAATCAAATGTCTTGAAAAATAATGAAATCATTGTCAATTTTATTTAAAACTAGCCATTATCAACTAGGATTTGTTTCAGCTATTAATAGCCATGACTAAATGTAAATGAGAACTTAAACATGTATGTCTGTTTAAATTTGGCAAAAAAATTAGAAAAATGAAACCAAGTGTAACTTTGACATCACCTGCCATTCCTTGATAAAACTGTTGGTTACACAAACAATCATCAGCATCAAATCTTTAGATACAAAACAGCTTGTTCCTTCTTTCCCTCCCCTAGTGAACAACTTCACCATGTAATACAATAATTAAAATATCCAAAATGAAATGATTAGAATATTACCATGTGAGTGTATATAACTTTTTACACTGTCATCGCAAATCCTATTATTGACAGAAACAAAACAAAATTATGACAAAAGAAGAAAGTGTAACAGAGCGTTGGACACTGAACATACTCTACATCAACTATAAAAATAGAATCCACCATTACCCATTATCTGTTCAATACAGGATTGCCAATAATATTTAAACCTAAGTAAAAGTCTTAGGAATTTTATAAATAAGTACACAAGTTAAATTCAAGGTAAATTTGAAGCAAAAAGTGACATGTTTTACCTGGGTCTATAAAGTTACCACCACACACCGCTTACCCAGTCATTAGCCTTAAGCTAAATTACCTACTGTCATTTACACCCTGCATAATTAACCCACTTAAGAATACATATAATATCTATCCCTGTCTTTACCCATAGCCATCTGCTAATCCCTAGTCTTGATCCTCACCAAAATCCTATGCTTATCCTTAAACTTCACCCTATCCTTATTCTTTACTAGCGTGCCACAGGGTAAAAAAAAGTCCCAGGATAGCCCGGGGCAAATGGTTCCCTGACGGGACGCAGTCGAACGTGCCTGATTCAGTTTTGTGAATGACTATAATTCTACTTCTTATCCATATTGTATCACACTCTTTAAAGCAAACGATTGCATCGTAGTGCTAACGGGATAGCATCTGATTCAATTTAGTGAAAGACTAAACGCCCCATCTTATTCATAGTCTGTTTAAAACTAACCTAGGTGCCATAGTGTTCTGGGGATAATCCGGAGCGCCTAATCACACCCCGGCGGGGTGCCGCTCATGCAAATTTGAAAAAAAAAATTCACAGAAACCTTCCCAGGAGTATTCTCAACAACTTCCCAAAGTTCCATGGCGATCAGATGAAAGATTTAGCAATGCATAAAAGACAAATACAATCCGACGTAATATATTAAGAGGGTTTCATCAATGATTTACCAATCCTATATTCTTAGGCGCGTGAACTTGTTTTCTAAAACTGAATTATTTAAATGTAAACAATGCCTGCGCTTGGATTATATTTATCAGGGCAAGGGTTTGCTACACTACCAAAAAGGCCGGGGCGCCAAATCGCACCCTGCTGGGGCACCAAATTGCACCCTGCTGGGGCACCAAATCGCACCCTGCTGGGGCACCAAATCGCACCCTGCTGGGGCGCCGGTGGACGTGCCTGATTATGTTTGGCGAACGACTCTAAAACCCAATCTGATGCATAGTCTATCTCCTCCCTCCAGTGCGAAAGTAAATTTCCCCCATCCCCCAGAAACCTTCTCGGAGTGTTCTTATCAGCTCCCCAAAGTTATATGGCGCTTGGATAAACGTTATCAAACCGCATCCGACTTTCATACCGTATATAGAGAAGAATCGTACCCTTCCAGGGCGCAGCCCTAGCGAAAAAAAAAAAAGATTTTTTTACAGGAAGCTCCCCCGGAGAGTTCTAATCAAGTCCCCAAAGTTTGATGGCAATCTCATGAACGGTGTCAAACCACGACCGACTTTTATTTTCATATACCATATACAGAGAAAAAACAAATCACGCCCTGCTGGGCCGCCACCCATGAGAATTTGAAAATTCTTTTTGCGTAAAAACCTCCCTGGGGTGTTCTCATCATCTCCCCAAAGTTTCATGGCACTCGGATGAACGGTGTCAAACATTAATGTCTGTTTACAGTCTGTCATATGACGTTAAACCTGATATTTCTCTTTCAGATTAGATGCTCATTTATTTAAGCATTGTCAGAAAGATGCCCTAACTCTGTGCCACTCCAATGGATTTACAGACCCTAAAACTATGGAGCCTGAACAAGGCTCTCTCATCTTCTCCTGCCTCCATCGCCACATGCGCTCTAACCATCCACAAGATTCCAAGGTAAAAAAAAGTTCATTCTTGACCAATGCCTAACTGACCGCTAATCTCATTTACAACGTCAGTATATTCCTGTCAAAGCAGTCCTAACATTACAGGAGTCTGTAGGTCTAAACATTCCAGTCTTTCCCCAGCTGTGTTCCATCTTTCCCCAGCTGTGTTCCAGCTTTCCCCAGCTGTGTTCCATCTTTCCCCGGCTGTGTTCTATTTTCTCCCCGGCTATGTTCCAGCTTTCCCCGGCTGTGTTCCATGTTTCCCTGGCTGTGTTCCATCTTTCCCCGGCTGTGTTCCATCTTTCCCCGGCTGTGTTCTATTTTCTCCCCGGCTATGTTCCAGCTTTCCCCGGCTGTGTTCCAGCTTTCCCCAGCTGTGTTCCAGCTTTCCCCAGCTGTGTTCCAGCTTTCCCCGGCTGTGTTCTATTTTCTCCCCGGCTATGTTCCAGCTTTCCCCGGCTGTGTTCCATGTTTCCCCGGCTGTGTTCCATCTTTCCCCAGCTGTGTTCCATCTTTCCCCGGCTGTGTTCCATCTTTCCCCGGCTGTGTTCTATTTTCTCCCCGGCTATGTTCCAGCTTTCCTCGGCTGTGTTCCATGTTTCCCCGGCTGTGTTCCATCTTTCCCCAGCTGTGTTCCATCTTTCCCCGGCTGTGTTCCATCTTTCCCCGGCTGTGTTCTATTTTCTCCCCGGCTATGTTCCAGCTTTCCCCGGCTGTGTTCCATCTTTCCCCGGCTGTGTTCCATCTTTCCCCGGCTGTGTTCCATCTTTCCCCGGCTGTGTTCCATCTTTCACCAGCTGTGTTCCATCTTTCACCAGCTGTGTTCCATCTTTCCCCGGCTGTGTTCCATCTTTCCCCGGCTGTGTTCTATTTTCTCCCCGGCTATGTTCCAGCTTTCCCCGGCTGTGTTCCATCTTTCCCCGGCTGTGTTCCATCTTTCCCCGGCTGTGTTCCATGTTTCCCCGGCTGTGTTCCATCTTTCCCCAGCTGTGTTCCATCTTTCCCCGGCTGTGTTCCATCTTTCCCCGGCTGTGTTCCATCTTTCACCGGCTGTGTTCCATCTTTCACCAGCTGTGTTCCATCTTTCCCCGGCTGTATTCTATTTTCTCCCCGGCTATGTTCCAGCTTTCCCCGGCTGTGTTCCATCTTTCCCCGGCTGTGTTCCATCTTTCCCCGGCTGTGTTCCATCTTTCCCCGGCTGTGTTCCATCTTTCCCCGGCTGTGTTCCAGTCTTTCCCCAGCTGTGTTCCATCTTTCCCCGGCTGTGTTCCATCTTTAACCGGCTGTGTTCCATCTTTCCCCCGGCTGTGTTCCATCTTTCCCCAGCTGTGTTCCATCTTTTCCCGGCTGTGTTCCATCTTTCACCGGCTGTGTTCCATCTTTCACCGGCTGTGTTTCATCTTTCCCCGGCTGTGTTCCATCTTTCCCTGGCTGTGTTCCATCTTTCCTCGGCTGTGTTCTATTTTCTCCCCGGCTGTGTTCCATCTTTCACCGGCTGTGTTCCATCTTTCCCCGGCTGTGTTCCATCTTTCCCCGGCTGTTCTATTTTCTCCCTGGCTGTGTTCCATCTTTCACCGGCTGTGTTCCATCTTTCCCCGGCTGTGTTCCATCTTTCCCCGGCTGTGTTCCATCTTTCCTCGGCTGTGTTCTATTTTCTCCCCGGCTGTGTTCCATCTTTCCTCGGCTGTGTTCTATTTTCTCCCTGGCTGTGTTCCATCTTTCACCGGCTGTGTTTCATCTTTCCCCGGCTGTGTTCCATCTTTCCCTGGCTGTGTTCCATCTTTCCTCGGCTGTGTTCTATTTTCTCCCCGGCTGTGTTCCATCTTTCACCGGCTGTGTTCCATCTTTCCCCGGCTGTGTTCCATCTTTCCCCGGCTGTTCTATTTTCTCCCTGGCTGTGTTCCATCTTTCACCGGCTGTGTTCCATCTTTCACCGGCTGTGTTCCATCTTTCACCGGCTGTGTTCCATCTTTCCCCGGCTGTGTTCCATCTTTCCCCGGCTGTGTTTAAGACTCTCCCCGGCTGTGTTTAAGTCTCTCCCCGGCTGTGTTTAAGTCTCTCCCCGGCTGTGTTTAAGTCTCTCCCTGGCTGTGTTTAAGTCTCTCCCCGGCTGTGTTTAAGACTCTCCCCAGCTGTGTTTAAGTCTCTCCCCGGCTGTGTTTAAGTCTCTCCCCGGCTGTGTTTAAGACTCTCCCCGGCTGTGTTTAAGTCTCTCCCCGGCTGTGTTTAAGTCTCTCCCCGGCTGTGTTTAAGACTCTCCCCGGCTGTGTTTAAGTCTCTCCCCGGCTGTTTTTATGTCTCTTCCCGGCTGTGTTTAAGTCTCTCCCCGGCTGTGTTTAAGTCTCTCCCCGGCTGTGTTTAAGACTCTCCCCGGCTGTGTTTAAGTCTCTCCCCGGCTGTTTTTATGTCTCTTCCCGGCTGTGTTTAAGACTCTCCCCGGCTGTGTTTAAGTCTCTCCCCGGCTGTTTTTATGTCTCTTCCCGGCTGTGTTTAAGTCTCTCCCCGGCTGTGTTTAAGTCTCTCCCCTGTTCTGTTTCAGCCTTCTCGTGCTTGTGTCCATGAAGTGAAGCGTGTCATGAGAGAACGTGCAGACAGAATCCATCTTCTCCCAGAAATAGAAACTGCCTGCATAAAAGAGTTGTCTGAGTTTTGCTCAGAGAGTGAACACCATGAAAAAAATGGGGTAAATAGAAAGCTCTGCCATTAGGTAAGATTCCTGTTGTTGTTTGAAGACTTTAGCGATGGCCTCCATGCCAACTCTTTGTCTTTCCAGGAGATGACTTGCCTACAGGAAGCTTATGAAGATCTGGGAGAGGCGTGTAAGTCTGCTGTGGGCAACTACACAGAGGAGGAAATGGAGGACATTGAGCTGGACAGGATACTCATGAAAGCCTGCACACCTATGATCAAAAAATTCTGCAGTGTTGGTCTTTTTAGTTTTCATAACTATCTTGGTCTTTCTATTTTCTAAACTGTGCTCTTTTTATAATCTAAGCAGTGCAATCATTGGGACCTCCATGACCTACTTAACAGCTCCAAGTTTTTATTTCTCAGGACCTACTCAACAGTGATGCAGTTCCAAGTGATGTGCTAGATTGTCTAATTGAACATAAGAATGTGGTTGACATGAATGACAAGTGTGCTGCTGGGATAGAACATCATCAGATTGTAAGTATCAGTCCCTTCACAGTCATCACGGATCTGACTTTAAATGAAATCAGATTTTTCCGTTTCAGCTGCAACTTTCCTTTAGCGATTTCATTTTCTCCAAATTTTCCCTCTGATTTTTTATTATTGCCAATTTTTTTACGAAGTTTTAAAAATTAGGAAAATGACCTCTAACTCTAAGGAAACAGCTCACATGCGTATTCCTTTTTAAATCAAGTATTTCAGTACTTAGATAAAACGGGCAATTGAAAACACATATTTCTTTTCCCTTGGATGATTGAGCTAGGTCTTACAGTATTAGATTAAGATTCAATGTAAATCTAGTTTGAGATTCACAATTTCAGCAAATTTCTGAATTTTTCAGAACGCACATCTCTGCTTCAATTTTATTTAGCAACCTCAAATTACTAGTGAAATCATTACAAAAAGCGACCACAAGGCAAGCCGACTATCTAACCCTCCTCCTGCCCCCTCCCTCGCTCCCCAGGCATGCTCAACAGACCATATCGCCCCCACCCCCACCAGTCTGGTGAGCTGTGGTTCTCCCCAAATGTTTACAATCTTAGAGCCAGGGCGAATCAGTGACTGCTATTAGGGGCAGATAATTTAATTTTTAAACGATTTGAAACTAAGGGAAGGGAACAAGTTTTGCTTGATCTTTTCCTTGTCAGCTGTAAACTGTCGTCACAGAAAATAGAAAATAAAACGATTATAGCTGTGTATAATATGCCGCGTGTCTGCTCGTTGATTAAAGTACCCTATGTTGGTCAAGCTCAGTCAATATCTTTAAAAAAAAATCAGCGTTTAAAAAAAATTCAAATTTAATATTGAGGAGGTGGGACGATTGTTGGCTAAGGTGTGACATCATTTTAGGAGGAGTCTCGCTTTTGTGAAAGAGTAGAGGTAGAGGTAAAAATCATCCAAAATAAGCATGACGTTATGACCCATAATAATCTACAGCTATTACAAAAGCATAAATAACAATGTGGCTTGGCTATCAAAATGGTAAATTTTAATTCAAATATCAAACCTTTTCTAATTTCAGCTAATCTGGTCAACTCTATTTTCCATCACATGAACCAAAATTTTCAAACTACAATTAATCTAAATCAGATTCTTTACAGTTTTACCTTGCCAATCTGTAAACAAATATAAAGCATAATTTAATTGAAAACAAGAGCAGAACTAGACTAGATTAGTACAGTTTAAATTAGCTTAATGTTTAAAAAAACTTGCCACTTTTGTTACATTGTAATAATCTATTTTTTAAAAATGTGTTTATTAAATTGAAATTCAAGATTTTCAGTGTTATTTTAGAGTAACATAAACTTCTTTAATTAAAATAGTTGCTAAATTAAACAATTAATTAGTACAGTAACCGTATGAGACTGCTTTAAATGTGATAAAAAAATAGATAAAACATATTGAGTACTTGTCTGAAAAAAAATGGTCTGGTCACATCCCTGAGTCATTTAAGTACCAGTCCCTTATAATCATTCAAATGTCAGTCCCTTCACAATCCTTCATATGTCAATCCCTTCCCAGTCATTAAAACATTTAAATATCAATCTCTTCACAGTCCCTCAAACATATGAATTTTCACCCTTTAAAGTCCCCCACAAACATATGAATTTTCACCCTTTAAAGTCCCCCACAAACATATGAATTTTCACCCTTTAAAGTCCCCCACAAACATATGAATTTTCGCCTTTTAAAGAACCCCTCAAACATATGAATTTTCACCCTTTAAAGTCCCCCACAAACATTAGAATTTTCGCCTTTTAAAGAACCCCTCAAACATATGAATTTTCACCCTTTAAAGTCCCCCTCAAACATATGAATTTTCGCCTTTTAAAGAACCCCTCAAACATATGAATTTTCACCCTCTAAAGTCCCCCTCAAACATGAATTTTTACAAGCTTTTATTTAACTCACTTCCTCTGTCGTTAGTCGTCAAGCTGTCGTCAGTCTAGATCGAAATGCAGGAGTGAAAATTCGGAAACTACTATTTGACCGATACGATTCACATTTGGCATGTTGGTCAAGACATGAAGACAATGCAATCTGAAATTAAATTTTATTTAATTGGATGCCTAATTAATTTTTTATGAATTAATTAAAATTTGGACCAAATTAGTAGGCATGCTTATCCAACCACACCACACGCGTCATCACGTTCAATAGCTGCGCCATCACGTTCAATGGCTGCGAAATCACGTTCAGTAGGCGCGCAATGGTTTTTAGTCATTTAACTCTATTGTAAATAAAACATGTAAAGTACTGAAAAAAAATTCATAAATAAACGTTTTAATAACAAGCTTTTATGTAATAGTGCACTAAAAAGTAGAAAATAAATTATAGACTATTATTTAAATACGTAGAAAGAAAAGCGTGGGTGTCTTCCTTAACATTAGTAAAGGTATCCAATACATACTAAAGTGACCCACGCTTTTCTTTCTAGTTATTTAAATAGTAGTCTATAATTTATTTTCTACTTTTTAGTGCACTTTTACATAAAAGCTTGTTATTAAAACGTTTTTTTATGAAATTTTTTCAACCTTCAAAGTCCCCCTCAAACATTTAAATTTTGTCCCTTTTAGGGTATGGGCGGGTGATGAAAACCGATAAATAAAAAATGTTGACTTTAGACTTAACTGATTGAGGCATAACTACAATTGTATGCTAAATATAATCAAGCATTAGGTAGTAAAATAAGTGTTTTGGTTATTTTGGTTTTCATCACCCGCTCAAGCCTAATGTTTCAGATCTCTATGAAAGATCAATGTTTCAGATCTCTATGAAAGATCAATGTTTCAGATCTCTATGAAAGATCAATGTTTCAGATCTCTATGAAAGATCAATGTTTCAGATCTCTATGAAAGATCAATGTTTCAGATCTCTATGAAAGATCAATGTTTCAGATCTCTATGAAAGACTTCAGATTTAACCACAAGTTTCGTGAGGCTTGTCAATTCTCTGTAGCAACATTCTGCTCCAACAGGAAAACTAAGTGAGTGGCACAGGTTACTTGTGTTGTCTGTGACAGGTTGTCTGTGGCAGGTTGTCTGTGGCAGGTTGTCCGAGGCAGGTTGTCTGTGGCAGGTTACTTGTGTTGTCTGTGGCAGGTTACTTGTGTTGTCTGTGGCAGGTTGTCTGTGGCAGGTTGTCTGTGACAGGTTACTTGTGTTGTCTGTGGCAGGTTGTCTGTGGCAGGTTGTCTGTGGCAGGTTACTTGTGTTGTCTGTGGCAGGTGACTTGTGTTGTCTGTGGCAGGTTGTCTGTGGCAGGTTACTTGTGTTGTCTGTGGCAGGTTGTCTGTGGCAGGTTGTCTGTGGCAGGTTACTTGTGTTGTCTGTGGCAGGTTGTCTGTGGCAGGTTGTCTGTGGCAGGTTGTCTGTGGCAGGTTACTTGTGTTGTCTGTGGCAGGTTGTCTGTGGCAGGTTGTCTGTGGCAGGTTACTTGTGTTGTCTGTGGCAGGTTGTCTGTGGCAGGTTGTCTGTGGCAGGTTACTTGTGTTGTCTGTGGCAGGTTACTTGTGTTGTCTGTGGCAGGTTGTCTGTGGCAGGTTGTCTGTGGCAGGTTACTTGTGTTGTCTGTGGCAGGTTGTCTGTGGCAGGTTGTCTGTGGCAGGTTACTTGTGTTGTCTGTGGCAGGTTACTTGTGTTGTCTGTGGCAGGTTGTCTGTGGCAGGTTGTCTGTGGCAGGTTACTTGTGTTGTCTGTGGCAGGTTACTTGTGTTGTCAGTGGCAGGTTGTCTGTGGCAGGTTGTCTGTGGCAGGTTGTCTGTGGCAGGTTGTCTGTGGCAGGTTACTTGTGTTGTCTGTGGCAGGTTACTTGTGTTGTCAGTGGCAGGTTGTCTGTGGCAGGTTGTCTGTGGCAGGTTGTCTGTGGCAGGTTGTCTGTGGCAGGTTACTTGTGTTGTAACCGTAATCCTAACCCTAACCCTCTCTAGCAGGTTACTTGTGTTGTCTGTACTTGTTTTTGTTTTTGTTTACCTAGATATGACGTTGTTGCCTGTCTAAGTGAACATGTACGTAATGATACCTTGATGGAAAGAGACCAGAGAATTGAAGCAGGATGTCAAAGACAGCTCAAGTTCGAACTTCTACAGAGAGTGGGTTTTTTCTGTTCATGTCTTGTGTTCATGTCTCATGTCTTGTGTTCATGTCTTGTGTTCATGTCTCATGTCGTGTGTTCATGTCTTGTGTTCATGTCTCATGTCGTGTGTTCATGTCTTGTGTTCATGTCTCATGTCGTGTGTTCATGTCTTGTGTTCATGTCTTGTGTTCATGTCTTGTGTTCATGTCTTGTGTTCATGTCTTGTGTTCATGTCTTGTGTTCATGTCTCATGTCTTGTGTTCATGTCTTGTGTTCATGTCTCATGTCTTGTGTTCATATCTTGTGTTCATGTCTCATGTCTTGTGTTCATGTCTCATGTCTTGTGTTCTTGTCTTGTGTTCATGTCTCATGTCTTGTGTTCATGTCTTGTGTTCATGTCTCATGTCTTGTGTTCATATCTTGTGTTCATGTCTCATGTCTTGTGTTCATATCTTGTGTTCATGTCTCATGTCTTGTGTTCATGTCTCATGTCTTGTGTTCTTGTCTTGTGTTCATATCTTGTGTTCATGTCTCATATCTTGTGTTCATGTCTCATGTCTTGTGTTCATGTCTTGTGTTCATGTCTCATGTCTTGTGTCCATATCTTGTGTTCATGTCTCATGTCTTGTGTTCATGTCTTGTGTTCATGTCTCATGTCTTGTGCTCATGTCTCATGTCTTGTGTTCATGTCTCATGTCTTGTGTTCTTGTCTTGTGTTCATATCTTGTGTTCATGTCTCATGTCTTGTGTTCATGTCTCATGTCTTGTGTTCATATCTTGTGTTCATGTCTCATGTCTTGTGCTCATGTCTCATGTCTTGTGTTCATGTCTCATGTCTTGTGTCCATATCTTGTGTTCATGTCTCATGTCTTGTGCTCATGTCTCATGTCTTGTGCTCATGTCTCATGTCTTGTGTTCATGTCTCATGTCTCATGTCTTGTGTTCATGTCTTGTGCTCATGTCTTGTGTTCATGTCATGTGTTCATGTCTCATGTCTTGTGCTCATGTCTCATGTCTTGTGTTCATATCTCATGTCTTGTGTTCATGTCTCATGTCTTGTGTTCATGTCTCATGTCTCATGTCTTGTGTTCATGTCTTGTGCTCATGTCTTGTGTTCATGTCATGTGTTCATGTCTCATGTCTTGTGCTCATGTCTCATGTCTTGTGTTCATGTCTCATGTCTCATGTCTTGTGTTCATGTCTTGTGCTCATGTCTCATGTCTTGTGCTCATGTCTCATGTCTTGTGTTCATATCTCATGTCATGTGTTCATGTCTCATGTCTTGTGTTCATGTCTCATGTCTTGTGTTCATGTCTCATGTCTCATGTCTTGTGTTCATGTCTTGTGCTCATGTCTTGTGTTCATGTCATGTGTTCATGTCTCATGTCTTGTGCTCATGTCTCATGTCTTGTGTTCATGTCTCATGTCTCATGTCTTGTGTTCATGTCTTGTGCTCATGTCTCATGTCTTGTGTTCATATCTCATGTCATGTGTTCATGTCTCATGTCTTGTGTTCATGTCTCATGTCTTGTGTTCATGTCTCATGTCTTGTGTTCATGTCTTGTGTTCATGTCTCATGTCTTGTGTTTATGTCTCATGTCTTGTGTTCATGTCTCATGTCTTGTGTTCATGTCTCATGTCTTGTGTTCATGTCTTGTGCTCATGTCTCATGTCTTGTGTTCATGTCTCATGTCTTGTGTTCATGTCTCATGTCTTGTGTTCATGTCTCATGTCTTGTCTTGTGTTCATGTCTCATGTCTTGTGTTCATGTCTCATGTCTTGTGTTCATGTCTCATGTCTTGTGTTCATGTCTTGTGTTCATGTCTCATGTCTTGTGTTCATGTCTCATGTCTTGTGTTCATGTCTCATATCTTGTGTTAATGTCTCATGTCATGTGTTCATGTCTCATATCTTGTGCTCATGTCTCATGTCTTGTGTTCATGTCTCATGTCTTGTGTTCATGTCTCATGTCTTGTGTTCATGTCTCATGTCTTGTGTTCATGTCTTGTGTTCATGTCTCTACTCATAGGGTGAGTCAATTAACCTGGATCCCAAACTAAAAGAAGCTTGCAAGAATGACGTGAAAAAGTTGTGCAAAAACAAAAAAGAGGGAGAAGGAGAGGTTAGTTGTGTTTTAAAATTGGATTGTAATCTTTGCATGTAAATTTAGCTTGTAAACTTTTGTTAACAATTTTTTTGCTTCATCATTATCTTTGTCTATAAGGATGGATGCTGTTTGTTGTCAAAATTTGTAACTCATTTTTGACCCGATTGAATGGAGCCATTTGTGTATTTGTTAGAAATTGATTGTTAGACATTACCACAAGGGAAGATAACTGGATTAAGTTATAGTTATCAATCACCTTGTTAGCTGGTGTGTTGTAGTGATCAATCAATCACCTTGTTAGCTGGTGTGTTGTAGTGATCAATCACCTTGATAGCTGGTGTGTTGTAGTGATCAATCACCTTGTTAGCTGGTGTGTTGTAGTGATCAATCACCTTGTTAGCTGGTGTGTTGTAGTGATCAATCAGCTTGTTAGCTGGTGTGTTGTAGTGACCAATCACCTTGTTAGCTGGTGTGTTGTAGTGACCAATCAATCACCTTGTTAGCTGTTGTGTTGTAGTGTTGAATATTTGATTGTTATTAAAAAATTGTTTTGATATATCTTTGATTATTTTCTTCAGACCCTTGAATGCTTGAAGTCCCACAAGAAGAAACTGAGCAAAAGCTGTCATAAAGTTGTCTTTGACAGGGAAGTAAGTCATTGTCTCTTGTCAACATTTTAAGTGCCATTTATTTTGTCAACATTTCAAGAGCCATTTATTTTGTCAAGATTTCAAGTGCCATTTATTTTGTCAAGATTTCAAGTGCCATTTATTTTGTCAAGATTTGAAGTGCCATTTATTTTGTCAAGATTTGAAGTGCCATTTATTTTGTCAAAATTTCAAGTGCCATTTATTTTGTCAAGATTTGAAGTGCCATTTATTTTGTCAAGATTTGAAGTGCCATTTATTTTGTCAAGATTTGAAGTGCCATTTATTTTGTCAAGAGTTGAAGTGCCATTTATTTTGTCAAGATTTGAAGTGCCATTTATTTTGTCAAGATTTGAAGTGCCATTTATTTTGTCAAGATTTGAAGTGCCATTTATGTTTATTTATTTTGTCCACAGAAAGAGGAGGTTGTGCTTGGTGACTATGCTGTCAACCACGTCTGTCAAAGAATGATAAAGGTTATTTTATGTTTTAAATGTCATCTGTTTATTTCAAATGTCATCATTTGTTTATTTCAAATGTCATCATCTGTTTATTTCAAATGTCATCATCTGTTTATTTCAAATGTCTTCTTTTTATTTCAAATGGCATCATTTGTTTTTTCAAATGTCATTTATTTATTTCAAAATTGTCATCATCTGTTTATTTAAATTATCAACTGTTTATTTCAAATGTCACTGTCAGCTTGTTTAACCAAAGTTATAAATTTTTTATTATAAATGCTGATTTTCTTTTTCTTGCAGAAATTTTGTGATGGTGTGACTGAAGAAGCTGACATTATGAACTGCTTGAAGAGTAATCTTGAAGATTCAGGCTTTGATCACAGATGTCGGCAGATAGTTCTACGGCGCCAGATAGAGCAGTCACAGGGTAAATATGTGTTGGCTGACTCTGTTAGTGGAGTCATAGGGTAAATATGTGTTGGCTGACTCTGTTAGTGGAGTCATAGGGTAAATATGTGTTGGCTGACTCTGTTAGTGGAGTCATAGGGTAAATATGTGTTGGCTGACTCTGTTAGTGGAGTCATAGGGTAAATATGTGTTGGCTGACTCTGTTAGTGGAGTCATAGGGTAAATATGTGTTGGCTGACTCTGTTAGTGGAGTCATAGGGTAAATATGTGTTGGCTGACTCTGTTAGTGGAGTCATAGGGTAAATATGTGTTGGCTGACTCTGTTAGTGGAGTCATAGGGTAAATATGTGTTGGCTGACTCTGTTAGTGGAGTCATAGGGTAAATATGTGTTGGCTGACTCTGTTAGTGGAGTCATAGGGTAAATATGTGTTGGCTGACTCTGTTAGTGGAGTCATAGGGTAAATATGTGTTGGCTGACTCTGTTAGTGGAGTCATAGGGTAAATATGTGTTGGCTGACTCTGTTAGTGGAGTCATAGGGTAAATATGTGTTGGCTGACTCTGTTAGTGGAGTCATAGGGTAAATACATACCAGCCAGCCCATAACCTATGACATGCCACCCATGACTGGCCATGTTCTGATGCCAGTTTGTGACCTTGTATGTTGATTTTATACGGATGACTGAACAGGACCGCATTGGTTCATTCCTCTGTTGATTACATAGCTAAATACTATAGTAAATACACACAGACCACCACTTTCTCAATCTATACAAAGACCCAGAGACGTAGCAAGGGCGCGGCGGACTGCACCGGTTGACACCATTTAGAGAAGGGGAGGGGGTGACACCATGGCAAAAAATTGCAAAATTACAGAAGATAAATGTTGGGTTTTTTTTTGCCAGTTCCATTATTAATTAATTAAAGTTAAATAGTCTTTTAAGTATAAATCTGCAACTATTACAAGAGTGTGTGGTGACACCATGACGCAACTATTACAAGAGTGTGTGGTGACACCATGACGCAACTATTACAAGAGTGTGTGGTGACACCATGACGCAACTATTACAAGAGTGTGTGGTGACACCATGACTCAACTATTACAAGAGTGTGTGGTGACACCATGACGCAACTATTACAAGAGTGTGTGGTGACACCATGACGCAACTATTACAAGAGTGTGTGGTGACACCATGACGCAACTATTACAAGAGTGTGTGGTGACACCATGACGCAACTATTACAAGAGTGTGTGGTGACACCATGACGCAACTATTACAAGAGTGTGTGGTGACCACAACTATTACAAGAGTGTGTGGTGACACCATGACGCAACTATTACAAGAGTGTGTGGTGACACCATGACTCAACTATTACAAGAGTGTGTGGTGACACCATGACACAACTATTACAAGAGTGTGTGGTGACACCATGACTCAACTATTACAAGAGTGTGTGGTGACCGCAACTATTACAAGAGTGTGTGGTGACACCATGACGCAACTATTACAAGAGTGTGTGGTGACACCATGACGCAACTATTACAAGAGTGTGTGGTGACACCATGACACAACTATTACAAGAGTGTGTGGTGACCGCAACTATTACAAGAGTGTGTGGTGACACCATGACGCAACTATTACAAGACTGTGTGGTGACACCATGACACAACTATTACAAGAGTGTGTGGTGACCGCAACTATTACAAGAGTGTGTGGTGACACCATGACGCAACTATTACAAGAGTGTGTGGTGACACCATGACACAACTATTACAAGAGTGTGTGGTGACCGCAACTATTACAAGAGTGTGTGGTGACACCATGACGCAACTATTACAAGAGTGTGTGGTGACACCATGACACAACTATTACAAGAGTGTGTGGTGACCGCAACTATTACAAGAGTGTGTGGTGACACCATGACGCAACTATTACAAGAGTGTGTGGTGACACCATGACACAACTATTACAAGAGTGTGTGGTGACACCATGACACAACTATTACAAGAGTGTGTGGTGACACCATGACACAACTATTACAAGAGTGTGTGGTGACACCATGACGCAACTATTACAAGAGTGTGTGGTGACACCATGACGCAACTATTACAAGAGTGTGTGGTGACACCATGACACAACTATTACAAGAGTGTGTGGTGACCGCAACTATTACAAGAGTGTGTGGTGACACCATGACGCAACTATTACAAGAGTGTGTGGTGACACCATGACACAACTATTACAAGAGTGTGTGGTGACCGCAACTATTACAAGAGTGTGTGGTGACACCATGACGCAACTATTACAAGAGTGTGTGGTGACACCATGACACAACTATTACAAGAGTGTGTGGTGACCGCAACTATTACAAGAGTGTGTGGTGACACCATGACGCAACTATTACAAGACTGTGTGGTGACACCATGACACAACTATTACAAGAGTGTGTGGTGACCGCAACTATTACAAGAGTGTGTGGTGACACCATGACGCAACTATTACAAGAGTGTGTGGTGACACCATGACGCAACTATTACAAGACTGTGTGGTGACACCATGACACAACTATTACAAGAGTGTGTGGTGACCGCAACTATTACAAGAGTGTGTGGTGACACCATGACGCAACTATTACAAGAGTGTGTGGTGACACCATGACACAACTATTACAAGAGTGTGTGGTGACCGCAACTATTACAAGAGTGTGTGGTGACACCATGACGCAACTATTACAAGAGTGTGTGGTGACACCATGACGCAACTATTACAAGAGTGTGTGGTGACCGCAACTATTACAAGAGTGTGTGGTGACACCATGACGCAACTATTACAAGAGTGTGTGGTGACACCATGACGCAACTATTACAAGAGTGTGTGGTGACACCATGACGCAACTATTACAAGAGTGTGTGGTGACACCATGACGCAACTATTACAAGAGTGTGTGGTGACCGCAACTATTACAAGACTGTGTGGTGACACCATGACGCAACTATTACAAGAGTGTGTGGTGACACCATGACGCAACTATTACAAGAGTGTGTGGTGACACCATGACGCAACTATTACAAGAGTGTGTGGTGACACCATGACGCAACTATTACAAGAGTGTGTTGTGACACCATGACGCAACTATTACAAGAGTGTGTGGTGACACCATGACGCAACTATTACAAGAGTGTTTGGTGACCGCAACTATTACAAGAGTGTGTGGTGACACCATGACACAACTATTACAAGAGTGTGTGGTGACACCATGACGCAACTATTACAAGAGTGTGTGGTGACACCATGACGCAACTATTACAAGAGTGTGTGGTGACACCATGACGCAACTATTACAAGAGTGTGTGGTGACACCATGACGCAACTATTACAAGAGTGTGTGGTGACACCATGACGCAACTATTACAAGAGTGTGTGGTGACACCATGACGCAACTATTACAAGACTGTGTGGTGACACCATGACGCAACTATTACAAGAGTGTGTGGTGACACCATGACGCAACTATTACAAGAGTGTGTGGTGACACCATGACGCAACTATTACAAGACTGTGTGGTGACACCATGACGCAACTATTACAAGAGTGTGTGGTGACACCATGACGCAACTATTACAAGAGTGTGTGGTGACACCATGACGCAACTATTACAAGAGTGTGTGGTGACACCATGACGCAACTATTACAAGAGTGTGTGGTGACACCATGACGCAACTATTACAAGAGTGTGTGGTGACACCATGACGCAACTATTACAAGAGTGTGTGGTGACACCATGACGCAACTATTACAAGAGTGTGTGGTGACACCATGACGCAACTATTACAAGAGTGTGTGGTGACACCATGACGCAACTATTACAAGAGTGTGTGGTGACACCATGACGCAACTATTACAAGAGTGTGTGGTGACCGCAACTATTACAAGACTGTGTGGTGACACCATGACGCAACTATTACAAGAGTGTGTGGTGACACCATGACGCAACTATTACAAGAGTGTGTGGTGACACCATGACGCAACTATTACAAGAGTGTGTGGTGACACCATGACGCAACTATTACAAGAGTGTGTGGTGACACCATGACGCAACTATTACAAGAGTGTGTGGTGACACCATGACGCAACTATTACAAGAGTGTGTGGTGACCGCAACTATTACAAGAGTGTGTGGTGACACCATGACGCAACTATTACAAGAGTGTGTGGTGACACCATGACGCAACTATTACAAGAGTGTGTGGTGACACCATGACGCAACTATTACAAGAGTGTGTGGTGACACCATGACGCAACTATTACAAGAGTGTGTGGTGACACCATGACGCAACTATTACAAGACTGTGGTGACACCATGACGCAACTATTACAAGAGTGTGTGGTGACACCATGACGCAACTATTACAAGAGTGTGTGGTGACACCATGACGCAACTATTACAAGAGTGTGTGGTGACACCATGACGCAACTATTACAAGACTGTGTGGTGACACCATGACGCAACTATTACAAGAGTGTGTGGTGACACCATGACGCAACTATTACAAGAGTGTGTGGTGACACCATGACGCAACTATTACAAGAGTGTGTGGTGACACCATGACGCAACTATTACAAGAGTGTGTGGTGACACCATGACGCAACTATTACAAGAGTGTGTGGTGACACCATGACGCAACTATTACAAGAGTGTGTGGTGACACCATGACGCAACTATTACAAGAGTGTGTGGTGACACCATGACGCAACTATTACAAGAGTGTGTGGTGACCACAACTATTACAAGAGTGTGTGGTGACACCATGACGCAACTATTACAAGAGTGTGTGGTGACACCATGACGCAACTATTACAAGACTGTGTGGTGACACCATGACGCAACTATTACAAGAGTGTGTGGTGACACCATGACGCAACTATTACAAGAGTGTGTGGTGACACCATGACGCAACTATTACAAGAGTGTGTGGTGACACCATGACGCAACTATTACAAGAGTGTGTGGTGACACCATGACGTATTTGACCACCATGACCAACTGTATTATTATTAACAAACTATAGACAAACATCGTTACTATTAAGTCTGCAGTGATTAAAGCTTATACACATACATGTAAGCGCATGCGGCATATATTTAAATTATAGGCCTCTGTAGGCCAACTCACACACACACATATATGTATATATATATATATATATATATATATATATATATATATATATATATATATATATATATATATATATATATATATATATATATATATATATATATATATATATATATATATATATATATATATATATATATATATATATATATAATTTGTTGGCGGGGGGGGGTTGACACCACGAAGTGTTGCACCGAGTGACACCCGACTTAGCTACGACCATATTGGCGACAAAGACAGACTAATACCTCCACACCCACAAGACTAATCATTTCCCCCAGCAACAATCTCCTACACTCAAACCTCACATTGTTACGTACCTTGTCACACACAATTTTTTATTAATATAAATCAACCATTCAACACGTACTCTCATACCCTTGCAATCAACTGATACCATTCATAACAGCCCCATAACCCATTACAACCCTCACTCATAACAGCCTCATAACCCATTACCTCCCTAACCCATGAGTTGCTGCCCCTTGACCAACCACCCATGAGTGGCTGCCCCTTGACCAACCACCCATGAGTGGCTGCCCCTTGACCAACCACCCATGAGTGGCTGCCCCTTGACCAATCACCCATGAGTGGCTGCCCCCTGACCAACCACCCATGACTGCCCAACCATTTGTTATTGTCTGAAGCCAGCCTGACCTTTGAACCCAACAGATTTCCGTCTGAATCCCCACCTGCAAAAAGCCTGTCGCCTGGATATCCCCAAGTACTGTGCAACAATTTACGACGGCTCCAACAGAGAAGAGGAGATGGAAGGGAAAGTTATTGACTGCTTGAAAAAACAATTTGTCAAAAAATCTAAGGTACTTTTGAAAACATCATTTTTCTACATTATTTATTCACCTTTTTTTACACCCTATTCTTACTATTTCATGCTTACCAAAGACTGATGACACTTGGAGCATGCAGGAATCATTTCTCTGTTTATTCTGTTATATTGCCGAATCTTAGTTTTTAACCTGCAAGCCTTGCTGTATGTCATGGATGGAATCCACACATAGAAAAATAAACCAAAGTATACTGAATGTGTCTGGTAGCATCACAACAATACCACTAAAACATCTTACAAGCATGCATCATTGTCATATGGTAGCATCACAACAATACCACTAAAACATCTGACTAGCATATGCATCATTGTCTGGTAGCATCACAACAATACCACTAAAACATCTGACTAGCATATGCATCATTGTCATATCATATGATGATGTCACATACTAAGGGGAGGAATTTTAACCAAATGTGGACATTAATGGTGGGTGGAGGATAGGTAGTTTGAACTCTGTGTGGGGAGATGGAGCCTTAAGTGATGTGACTGGGTGGATGAGGCAGCCAAATTAGTGTCTAACATGCAGGCTCTAATATTGACAACTTTGGTCCAACTATGGGTATACAGTCTTGATGTCACTGAGTTAAATTCTTCTGTTATGCACATTAATGATTAGTTGGACTGTTCTGTCACATTTTTCAGCCACGACTTGACATTTGTGTCCCCTTCTATGTGTTTGACAGTTGTGTCCCCTTCTTTGTGTTTGACAGTTGTCTCCCCTTCTTTGTGTTTGCCAGTTGTGTCCCCTTCTTTGTGTTTGCCAGTTGTCTCCCCTTCTTTGTGTTTGCCAGTTGTCTCCCCTTCTATGTGTTTGACAGTTGTGTCCCCTTCTTTGTGTTTGACAGTTGTCTCCCCTTCTTTGTGTTTGCCAGTTGTCTCCCCTTCTTTGTGTTTGCCAGTTGTGTCCCCTTCTTTGTGTTTGACAGTTGTGTCCCCTTCTTTGTGTTTGCCAGTTGTCTCCCCTTCTTTGTGTTTGCCAGTTGTCTCCCCTTCTTTGTGTTTGACAGTTGTGTCCCCTTCTTTGTGTTTGCCAGTTGTGTCCCCTTCTTTGTGTTTGCCAGTTGTCTCCCCTTCTTTGTGTTTGCCTTGAAAATCTTCTTTGCCATCTCTTAAATAAAATGCATGGTAGTATATTTCAGCCTGCTTTTCTTTATGGCAAAAGCACCCATATTGTAAACACACTGTAACTTTATCTCTGGACTCCAGTTTGTTTTGAACAGGCTCTTTTGTCAAGGTCAATTTTTTTGTTTTGAACAGGCTCTTTTGACAAGGTCAATTTTTTTGTTTTGAACAGGCTCTTTTCTCAAGGTCAAATGTTTGTTTTGAACAGGCTCTTTTCTCAAGGTCAAATGTTTGTTTTGAACAGGCTCTTTTCTCAAGGTCAATTTTTTTGTTTTGAACAGGCTCTTTTGACAAGGTCAATTTTTTTGTTTTGAACAGGCTCTTTTCTCAAGGTCAAATGTTTGTTTTGAACAGGCTCTTTTCTCAAGGTCAATTTTTTTGTTTTGAACAGGCTCTTTTGACAAGGTCAATTTTTTTGTTTTGAACAGGCTCTTTTCTCAAGGTCAATTTTTTTGTTTTGAACAGGCTCTTTTGACAAGGTCAATTTTTTTGTTTTGAACAGGCTCTTTTGACAAGGTCAATTTTTTTGTTTTGAACAGGCTCTTTTCTCAAGGTCAATTTTTTTGTTTTGAACAGGCTCTTTTCTCAAGGTCAAATGTTTGTTTAACAGGCTCTTTTGACAAGGTCAAATGTGTTTGGTTTTGTATGAGAGAACATCTCTTATGAAATGTGTCGAGTCAGTGCAAGATGTGTCGCTACCAGCAAAAAAAAATCTCAGCTAAGAAAATTAAAATTTTCTAAAGTTCTGTAATTGGACCAATTCCAATTTAATTGTCTTCGTGTTCCTACTTCCTGTTCATCAAATCTCAAATGTTGAGGGCAAAAATATTTTCATTGAACACCAAGCAACTGGATTGTCTTGTTGTCATGTTACAGTCAGTCTTCAAGAATAGTTCATCTCATATTTGGCCAAAACTCTCAGATTTTTGTCTCTTGATTTTCATCAGTTTGATTTTAAAAGTTCATGTATGTAATTAAGTTTTATTTTGACTTGCAATTTTGTCACTGGGTGTTTTGATATATCTTTGAATCAGAGTCTCTCATCTGACTGTGAGAAAGAAGTCCAGTCTATCATCAAAGAGGAAGCTTTAGACATTGGCCTCAATCCTGTCTTGTTTCAGGAATGTAAGGATGAAGTAAGTCGGACATGGCTCTTAAATTAAGGAGGGACCTCATGGTTAGAGTGTTAGGGACCTCATGGTTGGAGTGTTAGGGACCTAGTGGTTGGAGTGTTAGGGACCTAGTGGTTGGAGTGTTAGGGACCACATGGTTGGAGAGTTAGGGACCTCATGGTTGGAGAGTTAGGGACCTCATGGTTGGAGTGTTGGGGACCTCATGATTGGAGTGTTAGGGACCTAGTGGTTGGAGTGTTAGGGACCTAGTGGTTGGAATGTTGGGGATCTCATGGTTGAAGTGTTAGGGACCTCATGGTTGGAGTGTTAGGGACCTCATGGTTGGAGTGTTAGGGACCTAGTGGTTGGAGTGTTAGGGACCTAGTGGTTGGAGTGTTAGGGACCTAGTGGTTGGAGTGTTAGGGACCTAGTGGTTGGGGACCTCATGGTTGGAGTGTTAGGGACCTCATGGTTGGAGTGTTAGGGACCTAGTGGTTGGAGTGTTAGGGACCTAGTGGTTGGAGTGTTAGGGACCTAGTGGTTGGAGTGTTAGGGACCTAGTGGTTGGGGACCTCATGGTTGGAGTGTTAGGGACCTAGTGGTTGGAGTGTTAGGGACCACATGGTTGGAGTGTTAGGGACCTAGTGGTTGGAGTGTTAGGGACCTCATGGTTGGAGTGTTAGGGACCACATGGTTAGAGTGTTATGGAAATCACTCTTGGATTGTTTTATTTCACAGATCCATAGTGTCTGTGAGACTGAATTTGCCAGTCTTCAAAAGAACGAAGAAACCGATGAGTTTTCAGATGAAAAAGGTCTTGTCATTGAATGCTTAAAAAGGAATTTTCAAAAGTTAAAAACCAAAGGTTGTCAGAAGGTCAGTGATTAATGTTGTTGAATTGTGTCATCCATCTTTTTTCTCTCAAAATGTATTTAAAGATTAGCTTGAAAGAAATGTAAGGAAAAATGTTAGGACAACATTCTCTTTTTCAAGTCTATTTTTAGATGACTAACCTTTTTTCCAGTTTTTTTTTTATTAAAAAACATAAAATAATATTACGAGGAACATTTATCACTTGTGTATAAAGTTGAATGTATCATATCAAGGGTTGGGTGGGGAGTGGGCACAGATCAATTGGTTTTGTTTGGCCATACTGACTGAAATTCTATTTGAACATTTCACTCTCATTTTATGTTATTGTATCATTTCTTTAAGCTTTCTACAATCTAAACTGCTTTTCATAATAAAACTAGGTTATGTGATGTTTATTCAAGTTTATGCTGAATCTAAAGAAATGCTGAGCATTTTGGGTTATGGTAGCACCCACCATATATGGTCTGATCTGACCAAAATTTGAATTTTTATTTTAAAAGTGGTACCCCATTGAAAAATCAAAATGTTAAAAATAATGACCACCCTAATGTATGTTTATATAATATATATATATATATATATATATATATATATATATATATATATATATATATATACAGTTTTTGTCTTGTTTACACTTGTGTCTCCAGGCTGTGGCCTACAGCATAGCAGAAAGCCGTATAGATGTCCATGTAGACCCACTACTTCATTCAACATGCCTGAAAGATCTGATCAAACATTGCCACATAGTCAAACAAGGGCAAGGACGACGTAAGTACATACTCAGACCTAACTCAGTTTTATGGCATTTGCCAAATCTACAATGATGACATATCCTACTATGATTTCTGCTCTCCAGAAATGTCATGCCTGCTTGCCCTGCTAGAGAGTGACCCAGACTCTCTATCCAGGAGCTGTCATGAAATGCTGAAGAGACGAAAAGATTTATGGGAATATGCAGCACAGGTAAAGGCTTCCTGTACAGAACATAATTTCCTGGTCCCATTATGGTGAACTTAATTTCCTGGTACCATTATGGTGAACTTAATTTCCTGGTCCCATTATGGTGAACTTAATTTCCTGGTCCCATTATGGTGAACTTAATTTCCTGGTCCCATTATGGTGAACTTAATTTCCTGGTCCCATTATGGTGAACTTAATTTCCTGGTCCCATTATGGTGAACTTAATTTCCTGGTCCCATTATGATGAACTTAATTTCCTGGTCCCATTATGGTGAACTTAATTTCCTGGTCCCATTATGGTGAACTTAATTTCCTGGTCCCATTATGGTGAACTTAATTTCCTGGTCCCATTATGGTGAACTTAATTTCCTGGTCCCATTAAGGTGAACTTGAGGTAGATTTTATCAATTAGTTTGATGTTTAGTTTGACACATTTACTGACACAAGTTTGTTGATTACCTGTAGGTTGCGCCCCCTGAAAGTTTCCAAGAAATTGTTGACCAGATGACTGCTTCTCCTTCAAGAAATTATTTTTTTGCTATTCTCTTCACTGTGATTGGTGTTATTTTTATTGTTGGTCTTACTTGTGGGCGGGTGACCAAGAGGGTCAGAGCTGAGCTAAAGAACAAATGATTTTGTCAAGTTGTTTGTGTGCATGTACTGGACCAGAGAGCTAAAGAACAAATGATTTTGTCAAGTTGTTTGTGTGCATGTACTGGACCAGAGAGCTAAAGAACAAATGATTTTGTCAAGTTGTTTGTGTGCATGTACTGGACCAGAGAGCTAAAGAACAAATGATTTTGTCAAGTTGTTTGTGTGCATGTACTGGACCAGAGAGCTAAAGAACAAATGATTTTGTCAAGTTGTTTGTGTGCATGTACTGGACCAGAGAGCTAAAGAACAAATGATTTTGTCAAGTTGTTTGTGTGCATGTACTGGACCAGAGAGCTAAAGAACAAATGATTTTGTCAAGTTGTTTGTGTGCATGTACTGGACCAGAGAGCTAAAGAACAAATGATTTTGTCAAGTTGTTTGTGTGCATGTACTGGACCAGAGAGCTAAAGAACAAATGATTTTGTCAAGTTGTTTGTGTGCATGTACTGGACCAGAGAGCTAAAGAACAAATGATTTTGTCAAGTTGTTTGTGTGCATGTACTGGACCAGAGAGCTAAAGAACAAATGATTTTGTCAAGTTGTTTGTGTGCATGTACTGGACCAGAGAGCTAAAGAACAAATGATTTTGTCAAGTTGTTTGTGTGCATGTACTGGACCAGAGAGCTAAAGAACAAATGATTTTGTCAAGTTGTTTGTGTGCATGTACTGGACCAGAGAGCTAAAGAACAAATGATTTTGTCAAGTTGTTATGTGTGCATGTACTGGACCAGAGAGCTAAAGAACAAATGATTTTGTCAAGTTGTTATGTGTGCATGTACTGGACCAGAGAGCTAAAGAACAAATGATTTTGTCAAGTTGTTATGTGTGCATGTACTGGACCAGAGAGCTAAAGAACAAATGATTTTGTCAAGTTGTTTGTGTGCATGTACTGGACCAGAGAGCTAAAGAACAAATGATTTTGTCAAGTTGTTATGTGTGCATGTACTGGACCAGAGAGCTAAAGAACAAATGATTTTGTCAAGTTGTTTGTGTGCATGTACTGGACCAGAGAGCTAAAGAACAAATGATTTTGTCAAGTTGTTATGTGTGCATGTACTGGACCAGAGAGCTAAAGAACAAATGATTTTGTCAAGTTGTTATGTGTGCATGTACTGGACCAGAGAGCTAAAGAACAAATGATTTTGTCAAGTTGTTATGTGTGCATGTACTGGACCAGAGAGCTAAAGAACAAATGATTTTGTCAAGTTGTTTGTGTGCATGTACTGGACCAGAGAGCTAAAGAACAAATGATTTTGTCAAGTTGTTATGTGTGCATGTACTGGACCAGAGAGCTAAAGAACAAATGATTTTGTCAAGTTGTTATGTGTGCATGTACTGGACCAGAGAGCTAAAAGGGCAATTTTGTTTGTCCAAAATATTCAATTTTCCATTTGAATTCAAAATGACTGAATAGTCAACTTTATTTGGGATTTTCTAGAATTGAACCAGTTCGCTGGGTTAAAAGATTTGTCAATGTTTGAAATTTCCATGTATGTTGAGTAGACTGTTTCAATTTTAAAATCAAATATTTCTGGCTGAACTTTTGTGATGTCTGCTTGAATGATGTTTCAATCAAAGTTGGTCTGGATATCATTATTTGTTGCCAGTTTCAACATTTACAAGATAAGACTTCTTGTCAATGCTGTGAATATTTTTGCAAATTTCTGTTTGAGCTGCACTCAAATTTGTTTTCATGTGTCTGGTGAATCTTTGTTTTCACTTGTCTGGTGAATCTTTGTTTTCACTTGTCTGGTGAATCTTTGTTTTCACGTGTCTGGTGAATCTTTGTTTTCACTTGTCTGGTGAATCTTTGCTTTCGTGTGTCAGGTGAATCTTTGTTTCCATTTGTCGTGAATCATTTCCTTCCAAGTTTGAAGTATTATTTGTGGATTCTATTTTTATTGATGCTATTTTTATAAAATGTTTATCCAATCATTGTATTCTGTCTGTAAGAGGCCCAGCCACACGACTGTCAAAGTTATCTGTATAGACCAGCTTTCTCTGACTGTCAAAGTTATCTGTATAGACCAGCTTTCTCTGACTGTCTAAGTTATCTGTATAGACCAGCTTTCTCTGACTGTCAAAGTTATCTGTATAGACCAGCTTTCTCTGACTGTCAAAGTTATCTGTATAGACCAGCTTTCTCTGACTGTCAAAGTTATCTGTATAGACCAGCTTTCTCTGACTGTCAAAGTTATCTGTATAGACCAGCTTTCTCTGACTGTCAAAGTTATCTGTATAGACCAGCTTTCTCTGACTGTCAAAGTTATCTGTATAG
Organism: Physella acuta; assembly: GCF_028476545.2. Classification (NCBI taxonomy): domain Eukaryota; kingdom Metazoa; phylum Mollusca; class Gastropoda; family Physidae; genus Physella; species Physella acuta. Next base: position 231,452 of record NW_026733149.1, read on the forward strand.
ACCAGCTTTCTCTGACTGTCAAAGTTATCTGTATAGACCAGCTTTCTCTGACTGTCAAAGTTATCTGTATAGACCAGCTTTCTCTGACTGTCAAAGTTATCTGTATAGACCAGCTTTCTCTGGCTGTCAAAGTTATCTGTATAGACCAGCTTTCTCTGACTGTCAAAGTTATCTGTATAGACCAGCTTTCTCTGACTGTCAAAGTTATCTGTATAGACCAGCTTTCTCTGGCTGTCAAAGTTATCTGTATAGACCAGCTTTCTCTGACTGTCAAAGTTATCTGTATAGACCAGCTTTCTCTGACTGTCAAAGTTATCTGTATAGACCAGCTTTCTCTGACTGTCAAAGTTATCTGTATAGACCAGCTTTCTCTGACTGTCCAATGTTTGTCCTATTTGTTTACCAGCTATTGAATTGTTGTCCTAGACATGCAACATATTTCAATCCTTTTTTTTTAATGGTCTCTTTTTAATATACCTTACTTTTATGGAATGGGTTTTATTTTTTTTAAAACAACTGACTAAACATTTCTTTATTCTTAACTTAAAATAATTATATTTTTATCCTTGAGGGCAGTTGATTTAGGGTTTCTTTATTGTAAGAAATGTATGCACACACCAGCACAAAGTGCGCTTATATACCAACATGGTGTGCGCTTACATACCAACATGGTGTGCGCTTACATACCAACATGGTGTGCGCTTACATACCAACATGGTACACTGAGTCAACAAAAGGACGGAAGGTGATGGTGACAAGACATGGCAAGAGATTTATCTCTTTAGAGTTTATCTCATTAGATTTTTCTTTATAAGCTTAGGTTTAGCTTGTAGACTGTTCTCTTGTACTTTATGTAAGACATGTTTCAAATGTTCTACTTGATGTAAAACAGGTTTCAAACGTTCTACTTGATGTAAGACTGGTTTTAAACTTACCAGCGTGTTTTTATGCTAAGTTTGACATTGTTGTAATAGGGCAAACGTTAGCTCCACGCCATCATGCAACTGGTACAGCAGTAAGTGCTGAGCTAGCTCTTACACTCATGGAACCAATGTACACTTTCTAGAGAGAGCTCAGCATGTATTGTCCTTCAAACTGAGTCAAAAAATAAATATTTATTTCAAACTATAGCATCATCTTTTTTAATCTGATTCTCAGACAACTGGCTTAAAAATTCTAAATTTTGAATGCAGAATTATTTAGTCATGGGGGGAGGGGGATAGTTTAGTTTTATAACAAAAAATCCACAATTTTTCTTACTGAAAGTTGAAAGCAAGCATCACGAGCTAATAGCAAAAACAACCTTCACATTCTTATGGATTATAACTTTTGTGAGCTCAACTAACATATCAAAATTGGTTTTTAAGATTAGGATGTTCTGTTCTGTGAAATTCTAGAACTGTTTACAAAAACATGAGGGAGGGGGAATATTGTCTGTGTCTCATTTGATATGATGAATTCTACTAGAAAAAAAGACTATACTCCATTAAAAGTTTGATGAATCAACCAAGAGCCTCTCAATGTGTATGTCCGTCTGTGGTCAACTCAATTGTAACCCACTTCTACTGCCATTTTTTTTTTGACAGTCGAAATTTAATAAGTTATTAAAAAACTTAATTTAATGATTATATTTTTCAATAATCAAAGGGAGTAGAACCAATTGAAACACTTGAATAGTAGATCGAGCGGCAAAAAAATCTAAAATAAAGTTGTTGATAATGTTTAAATTAAAGTAGATAGTCCAAACTGAAATTAACTATTGATTGCAGACTTCTGTAGTGAGTAGGCCTATGTCCTGAAAGAACTTTTTATTCCTAGCTCTATGACACAATTTTTAAAATTTTATAAAATTATCTCAATAAATAAAATAAGTTATGCGATTTTTAAAAAAGCAAAAAGGGTAAAATGACGTCATACTTTTTTTGGACGATTTTTATCTCCCTCCCCTCTGTTACACATCGTCACAAAAGCCAGACCCCCCCCCCCCCCTAAAATGAAGTCACACCTCAAAATTGCAGTTGAATTTTTCTTAAAACATCGATATTTTTCCAAAATCTTGTCTGTAACTATAACTGGAAACATGAAAAATCCCGAAAACACCTTTTTGTTAAAAGTAGTTTATACTTGATAGTATATTCTTAAAAGTAGTAGATGGAGTAGGTCTACTGAATGAAATTCGTTGCTTGTGCCACACTGGTTGAGATATCCAACGAAGGTACCATACTGTGGTTCTCAACATCCTATAGGACAACTTAACTGTCCTTCATTGTTACTATATGCATATAAAATAAATAATGAGAAACACTACTAGTACTGACCTACACTTACAACTAATATAACATTTAATTCTGTCACAACATGTACAATCTTAATAAATTGCACCAACATCTAAAAATTGATCTGGTATATTTTTATTAAGGAGACTAGCGCAGACCATTTCACATTATTCAGCAGGGGAATCATAATCATAGTGCACAACCGAAAAAAAAAATGAATCGGATTAGTCCTTAAAAATTTAGTGTCATTAGTTTTAAATAAATTGATAAAAATCTATTAACAAAAATAGTTATTATAATTATAAATTTCTTTTATGATTCATTAATATTTTGTAAGTGTTTAACCTTCTTTCCCTCTAAATAATTGAGTTCGTCCGCTTAGTAACCAGGATTGTCTGGTGGCCATTTTAAATTTGTCGATTCATAATTTTGACGTGATAGTCCAGATAAACTTTAGTAATACGACCCTATCATTAATCCCATTCGATAGATTTTAAGGAATTAGTAAACACTAGCATCTAATAGTTAAGTGCATCCATATTTTAAATCCCTAGAATGTCCTGAATTAAATAGCTTCAGGTAGGGTTGCCAGATACCTTTTCCGAAAATACTGGACACCTTTCCATCCTTCCCTTCTCAGGTATGCGGCAAAGCAGAAGAAGAGGGGTAAAAGAGTATTGTCCATATACTTGTCCAGTATTTATATTTATTTTATCCTGGACAGTCTGCTCAAATACTGGACTGTCCAGTTCAAAACTGGACACCTGGCAACCCTAGCTTCAGGTCTAAACACACCATGTGTACAAGCGTAATTCACACGCTAAAACCGTGGACTAGTATCGTTCAAATTTACATTAATAACCTGTACTAATTAAACTAAATTGACATTCAAACTTAAAATTCATTTATTAAAATGGAAATGAAATTTTAAAAATGTTACTTACAACTTGTTTGAAGGCTCACTCTGGGCTGAGGACACGGCTTCGCGACCGTAAATGAGAAATACGTCAATTTACAACACAAAGTAGTTATACAAGTGAACATTACATCGGTGTAAAAATTGAAACAGAATTAGTTTGCTTTCGTGAATATATAGTCATTTAAAGTTTAAAAAGTGATTTTTTAAAATGAAATGAACACGTTATTTTTTTTCAATTTATACATCAAACGACAGGCTAGAATTCGCTCTTTTAAATTATACTAGACTACCCGTTATCTAGTTAGATAACTGTGGGTTTCGGGGGTCATCCATAAATGACATCACGTCTGTCACTTATCATCACAAAAGAACAAGACCCCACACTCAAAAAGACGTTTTTTATCTTTTAAAAATGCCGGTTTCGGTTGAGCATGGGTCTGACCACACTATCCCTTCATATACTGACGTCACAGGTGACCTACTCAACTCTACTTCTCCTGCCCAGTGTCCGGCCAAGTCTCAGACAACATGATTTTATCGTTTGAAAATACGATTCCGGCGGCGCATGTCTCTGACCACAATATCCCTCCATGTGTTGAGGACAAAGAAACAGGTGAACTCTACTTCACCTGCTCTGTATCCCGCCACGTTAATATAGGCAACTTTATCATTCACATCTAAAAAAATATTTTTTTTATCATTGACATGGTGTGTCTAAAACCAGTGCCACCCGCATGGAAGCCTATTACACCAACAACTTAGCTATCTAGACTCGTTACGTCATTGACATTTTTTGTGTGGTATATTCTTTGAGTCTCCCTATGAAACTTGATTTACGCGCATAGGCCCTAGCTATAGATCTAGTATCTTTCAAATTAAATTTTTAACTTAAATAAGCCTATTGCATAGCTAAACAAAGATTTATATAAAATAATGAAGGTTTTAAATGTGTAAGCCCTGCTAGGGGTGGGGGATCTCTAAAATCTACCCTTCTAGGCTTATCTATTACTGTCCGGTCAGTGCAAGTCCGGTAACCCAGACTGGTTAATAACCTAATCTTAGTCTAAATAAAAACAAAAAAAAAAGCTTTTAACAATTAATTAAATTTATTACATGGAACCAATCAAAATAAGAAAGATGATAAACTACAGAATACACAAAACACGACTAAAAAAAAAAAACTTTTTACACCAAACAAAACAGACTTAATGGAACAAAACAATTTATATATAACAAAACTCCCAATTTCGGACTACGTCACAAAATAATGAGAGCTAGATGATGTACTTTATACTTGATGGAGAGAGGAACGCCTTCGCCCTCACCTCATCGCTTCAACACACAAAAAGACATTACGTAGAAAACATTACGTACAAAACAATATATACCAAACAAACTTTTTACACCAAACAAAACACCCAGCCAAGTTGCCCAAGCAACCTCACTTCACGCGTGAGGTGCGCCACGCGCCCACGCAGAAACAGACCCTATCACCTATCTATATCTTGCCTCGGGTCAAAAGAAAGAAAATTATCCGAGCGGTCAATTTATATACTGACCGCTTCGGGCGGAAGGGAAACCCCGTGAATCATCCGCTCGCAGATTCGCACCAAATAAAATAATACAAAATAAATAATCCATTCACCCGCTCACAAATAGTTTAGTATAGAAACTCATTATTATCTAGATCTAGATAGAATTATCTAAATTCAACGACTGGTTTGATTAAGTCTATTCTAGTTTTTGCGTAACTCTTGCTGGATCTAGATCTAGACCCTAGATAGATAGATAAATCACTTGTATTATTGAAGCTAAAAAGCAAAGATTTATATCAAGTATTTAAGGATTAAAATAGATTAATAAAGAAACTCAAAAATGTATTCTGATTTAAAAATGGATTGACTTAACTAAGTAATGTTGGTTTGACCCAGATTCTAGATCTAGTTCTATAAATAATGTCTTGATTTCTAATCTTTTTAGATTCTAGATCTAGATCTAGAGAAATTTATTGTATATGCCTACTTAAATGACAAGGAGTGTTGAAAATTGATATTAGCGTTGGAACGTAATAGAAGTAGCAAACGGACGTTTCGTTAGAGCTATAGCCGACAGAAAATTAGCTTTAAAACGCGTTAAACATTGGAATGGGCAACACAATCTTCGATGGAAGCCGCCATTGTTGTAGTAAAAAGTAAATAAATCATGTGACGTCACTATTCACTCTAAATAAAGTCAGTGTTCTGAACTTTTATAATTAATGTGGTTAATCTACCAATGAATAAATTAATAAATTAACTAACCTCTTTAAATAAATTTGTGATTAACAGTCTGTCTAAAAACAAAAATTGTTCTGTACCTAAATACAATTTGACAGCTCTACACATAGTGCAGATTCTCTCCTGTAACCAAACGGACAAACAAAAAAAAAAAAAAAAATTCAAACATGTAAACAAACTTGAGTTTTAGCTGTATACTAGAATACCAGTTCATCCCTTGGATAACTGTGGGTTTCGGGGGTCATCCATAAATGATCTCACATCTGTGACTTATCATCACTAAATAACCAGACCCCACATCCAAAAAGACGTTTTTTATCTTTAAAAAAATCGATTCCGGCCGAGCATTTGTCTGACCACACCATCCCTTCATATGCTTAGGACAAAGAAACAGATGAACTTTACTTCATCTGCCCTGTATCCCGCCAAGTTCAGATAGTCAAATTTATCATTCACATCTAAAAAAAAAAAAAAAAAAATTTTAATATTGACGTGATATGGGGTCATCCATTTATGACGTCCACAATATTTTTGGGATTTTAGACCCCCCCCCCCCCCTCCGTCCACAAAAATCCACTTTTTTTTCCTTCTAAAAGTCCATATGCGTCCACAAAAGTCAGTTTTTTTCGGACCCCCCCCCCCCCCCCCCCGCGTGTGGACGTCATAAATGGATGACCCCTATGTCTAGAATCCGTGCCACCCGCATGAAAGCCTATTACACTAACAACTTAGCTGTCTAGACTCAGGACGTCACTGAAGTTTTTTTTGTTGTGGTATACTTAATACTATGAGTCTCCTTATGCAACTTTATTTACACGCATTGGCCCTATCTAGATCATCTAGATCTAAGTCTAGTAACTTTCAAATTAAATTCTATCTTAAATTTAAATTAGCCAATTGCATAGCTAAACAAAGATTTATATAAAATAATGAATAGTTTAGTATAGAAACTCATTATTATCTAGATCTAGATAGAATTATCTAGATTCTACGATTGATTTAGTTAAGTCTAGTTTTCCGTAACTCTAGAATCTAGATCTAGATCTAGAACCTAGATCAGGGGTCGGCAACCTTTTGAGACCGAAGAGCCAAAAATTTACAATTTACAAAATTTCAGTTTTTAAAGAGCCACCAACATTTTTATTTCAATATTATGACCTTATAATCTTTTTTTTTTAGGATTTGGTAGGCCTATATAAATATATATATATATATATATATATATATATATATATATATATATATATACATATATATATATTTATATATAGGCCCTATATATACGTATATATATACATGTATATATATATATATATATATATATATATATATATATATATATATATATATATATATATATATATATATATATATATATGTATATGGGAACAGGGCATTTCCCCCTGTCAATTACCCCCCGGACATTTCCCCCCGACATTACCCCACCAGAGTAATTACCCCCCTGTCAATTACCCCCTTGTCAATTACCCCCCGCCCAGTAGGACATTACCCCCCTACAGTGTTAGAGTTAAAGTTAGGGATAGGTTTAGGGTTAGGATTAGGGCTAGGGTTAGGGTTAGGGTTAGGTTTTTGGGCTAGGGTTAGGGTTAGGGTTAGGGTTAGGTTTGGGTTTAAGGCTAGGGCTAGGGCTAGGATTAGGGCTAGTGTCAGGGTTAGGGTTGTGTCTAGCGTTGGTTTTGGTTTTGTGTGAAGTTTTAGGCTAAGGTGGATGCTTAGGTTTTGGTCTTTTTCTTAAGGTTTAGATTAAAATAGTAGGCCTATATAGGTATAGAATTATAGTTAGAGTTAGGATTCTAATTTGAGAGGGGGGGGTGGGGGGGTAATTGACAGGGGGTAATTGACAGGGGGTAATTGCTCCGGTGGGTAAATATGGGGGGGGGGAGGAAATGTCCGGGGGGGGGGGGGAATTTCCAGGGGGAAATGTCCTGTAGCCATATATATATATAAATATATATATATATATATATATATATATATATATATATATCAATGTGTGTGTGTGTGTTTGTTTTTCTTTTATGCATTACTACACCTTTTATCCGATCGCCATGAAACTTTGGGAAGTTGTTGAGAATACTCCTGGAAAGGTTTCTGAGAAAAAAGTTTTTCAAATTCGCAGAAGTGGCGCCCCGGCAGCGCGCTATTCGATTCTTCTCTATATACTGTATATAAAAATAAATGTCGATTGCGGTTGGACACCGTTCATCCGATCGTCATGAAACCTCAAGGAGTTGATTAAAATACTTCAGGGGAGGTTTGTACAAAAAAAATCGTTTTAAATTTCTTATAGGCGACACCAAGGTGATGCAGATATTTGTCAATACACCTTTTGGCGCCCAGAGTTCCAGAGTGGCTATGTTAGTATTTGGCATCCTTTAATCGGGCGTCCTGCATAGCGGGTAAGGGGTACTACTATGTTCAGCGGCAAAACTGCAACAGGCGCAACCATTGCCCAACACGAAGCACCCCGGGCTTGCCTGTGAGCACTATTGCGTCTATTTGTTTTTAAAAATAGGCTGTACACTATAGGCACGATGGACAAAAATACGTTCATTTTAAACAGCGCGATAGGCTATGGATTCAATGAGTTGCTTTAGTCGCTCACTAAATCGAATCAGGTGCGCCCTCCGGCTTATCTGCTGGGTGCGATTTAGCGCACAGGGCTGGCCCGCGAGCAATAAGCGCCTACCTTAGTTTTAAGGAGCACCCTACAATACGATATTCGATAATTAAACTGAGCTAGAGGCCGTACGTTGCGCCCCTGCCGTAGTGTAATCAGGTTCACGAGAGCGCCACTTTCCGTCCTCGACAGTTAGGCGGTGAGTTAGTAAAGGAGATATTACGGTGAGTGATTAACTTACACTCAAGGCTTTCATACAGCACGCCATGGTGATGGGCGGTAGTGTAAGAAACCAGTGCCCGATAAATATAATCCAAACACAGGCATTGTTTACATTTAAATAACTCAGCTTTAGAAAACAAGGAAGTACATTGAAATAGGGAGTAACTAAATATTCTAATAGAATAGCGAGTGTTTATTGTTTATATTTATTATTATATCGTTCATTACCGAGTGTTGCAAACTAATACTTTAATGAGTATTAAAAATAAAATAAAATAACTATTAATAATTGTGCATCGAGCTGAAGAGCCGCATCTACACATCAAAAGAGCCGCATGCGGCTCGCGAGCCGCAGGTTGCCAACCCCTGTGTTACACATATAAATAACTATACTTTTTCTTCAGACCTAACTCAACCAACTGATTTCAATAGTCCAAAAATATCAATGAATGAATCCTTTCTTCAAACCACCCAATTGGAAAACAACTTAAGATCCTTTATATTGAATGAGGTGACCAGTGTTAAAAAAGCTTTTAAAGCGGAAAAATTACAGTTTAACAGCCAACTAGAACAACTCCGTCTCGAAAACGCTTTCTTAAGGGACGAAGTAAAGAGACTATCTAATGAAGTACATAGCCATAAAGATAAACACGTCAACCATAAGAAACGTGTGATTAATCAAGAAAATATTTCTGTCACTAAAAAACACCTCACAGCCAAGCAGTCCTCTTACAACACTTTATCCACCTCAACAGGTGAGGATAATCAACAACTATTAAATGAAACAAAAATCACATCGGCAAGCATACTGCAAAAAGCTCCGTTCCCAATCCATGTTAAAATAACACAGCGTGAAGACGCAGCGTTTATCCAAACCATCGGAACATTCGAGTCCCAGCACCCTGCAACGACCACGCACTAAAAGTGATTCTACACAATACAGCGTCCCAACGGTCAAGGCTGTCGCAGTTGTCAAACGCTCTACTCATTTCTGAATGACTTCGTATTTTCTATACTATATATGACAAACATATACCTAAAATCTGTAAAAGGGTTAAGACTACATACAAACCTTCTTGGTTTAACAACAATATCGAATCTGCAATTAATAAAAGAGACTGGCTTAAACGTTATGGAACTACTGAGGACTTTTGTAAGCAACGAAATTATGTCAAACTGCTCGTACGTAGGTCGAAGAAGGATTATTTTAATAAGCTGCTGTCAGGCAAACCTAATTCCAAATCTATCTGGACTGCCATAAGTCAAATAATTAGAAAAAAAACGCACATGCAATACAGCTGGACGTTGCCAGATATCTGCTGATGACTTTAACAATAATTTTATATCATCTGTAGCGCTCAACACAGATGCTGATTACACAATCAGTGAGGAGCTTAAAATTTTTTGTAATTCTGCTCACCGTGGTAGGACAGAGCTGCTAATTCCGCTTCTCACTGTTCATGAAGTTTATGTTAGCCTAAGATCTCTTAAACCGTCTACAACAACTTCGTTTGATGATATATCTAATAAAGTATTGAAGATTTCAGCTTCAATATTCTCTGAAGTTTTAACCTATATCTATAACCTCTGTATTGCCAAGCATTATTACCCAAAACATTTTAAGCATGCTAAGGTTATACCACTACACAAAAAAGGTAATATCCAAGATGCTAATAAATACAGGCCAATTTCTATACTTTCTTCCCTCTCCAAGCCACTAGAAATACATATAAACAAATGCATGTAAAACTACATAGAAAAGCATAAGCTTTTCCATAGTAATCAGTCTGGGTTTAGAAAGTTTCATTCTTGTCACACTGCTTTGATTAAGATGAATGAAAACTGGCTTTAAAATATTAACAAAAACCTACTCTGTGGCACGCTGTTCGTCGATTTCAGAAAAGCCTTTGATTCTATTGATCACATCACACTTCTTAAAAAACTAATTCCATACAAATTCCACGAATTTACAGTTAGGTTACTTCACTCCTTTTTATCTAACAGATCTCATTGCCTGTTTCACCTTAATACCATCTCTTCACAGAAATATGTTAGTATAGGGGTTCCACGGGGCTCACTCTTAGGTCCTTTACTTTTTGCTTTATACATTAATCATCTTGCTTTGCACATCGACGCAGGTCAGTGCGAGATGTTCGCTGATGATACTTCGTTACATGTCTTTGCAGACAGTACTGAGTCACTCAGTTACAAACTTCAAACATGTGCCAATCAGCTTGCTACTTGGACAAAATTGAACAAAATGAAACTTCACCCAGATAAAACAAAGTCAATGATTATTACAACTCATCAGAAACGCCTTCGTCTCCCATCCACCTCATTACGCATTACTATGGACAATACAAACATTGAACAGGTTAACAGTTACAAATGCCTAGAATTGGTTATAGATCACAACCTCACTTGGTCCGATCATATTCATCTTCTAAGAATGTCCTTATTAAAGACAACTTTTCAACTAGCAAGGATAAAGAACTTTCTCGACTATAGGAGCAGGCTAGTTTTTTTATGAAGCTTTTATTCAATCTAGGTTGGATTATGCTTCTGTAGTGTGGAGCGACAGCTTTATAACTAAGCAGCGTCCTCTTCTATCATTACAAAAAGGGCTATAAAACTGGTTACTGGCTTGTCTAGTAGTCTAGATTCTTTTATTACAACTAAAATACTTCCACTAAATAAAAAGATAATATATACTAAATCATTTTTTTATATAAAATAGTCCACGAAACAGCCCCCTCTTACTTATCAGACCCATTTTATTTTAACATAAAATTAAATCGTCGTCTTAATTTACCGTTCCCATCTACAACTTTTTTTCCAAAAACATAGCTTCGCCTACTCTGGTTCTAATTTGTGGAACAATCTTCCTAATAAAATAAAGCTAGTTAGATCTGAAAATAAATTCAAATCTAAACTAAAACAACAATCATTTAATGACCTCTCTAACTGACTCATTGAAACATTTCTCATTCATCTATTATATTTTTTTTATCTCATTTTGTATTATAACTATGTAATATTATTTCTTTATTCCACATTTTTAGTGCTATGTTACTGCTATGTCGTTACTATGCAATTGCTTTTTTTTTTTTAAAAATGCTGTTATTGAATTGTTGTTTTATTTGTTTATTTTAAAACGGCCAATGTGAAAAAAGCCTTCATGCCTACTATTGTTACCTTAATTGAATAAATTGAATTAGATGATCCGTGAAGCTAAAAAGGAAAGATTTATATCAAATATTTAAGGACTAAAAAAAGTTTAATAAAGAAACTCAATAAATTATTCTGATTTTAAAATAATTTGGTTCGACCTAGATTCTAGATCTATAAATAACTTTCTCGGCCACCTGATATTTAGATCTATAAATAACTTTATTGGACAGATTGTAGAGCTAGAGAAATTTATTGTAAAACTAAATGAAAAAGACAGTTGAAAATTGATATAAGTGTTGAAACGTAATAGAAATAGCAAACGGACGTATTGTTAAAGTTATAGCCAACAGAAAATTAGCTTTAGAACGCGTTAAACATTGGAATGGTAACACAATCTTCGATGGTTGGAAGCCGCCATTTTATTGTACTAAAAAGTAAACAAAATATGTTACGTCACTATTCAGTCAAAGTAAATCCATTCTTTTAAACTTTTATAATTAATGTGGTTAATCTACCAATGAATAAATCAATAAATTAATTAACTTCTTTAAAAAAAATGTGATTAACAGTCTGTCTGAAAACAAAAATTGTTCTCTACCTACTTACTGTTTTACAGCTCTACACATAGTGCTGATTCTCTCCAGTAGCCAATCAGACAAACAAACAAACAAATAAATATTCAAACATGTAAACAAACTTGAGTAGTATAAAAGATATATAGATAGATAGATTAAGATTATGCTTCTACGATGCTTAGTCGCGAAGCCGCGATCAAATGAAACGGTGTGGGGTCGATCGGTACTCGCAAAACGTTTAAATTTGTTGACGTAACATACTTTTCAAATAAATATAAAACACATTCGGTTCCCAGAAAGAACCGCAACGGAAAAAAGCGTAACGGAAAAAAGCGCAAAACAAAAAGCGCAACGGAAAAAAAGCGCACACGGAAAAAAGCGCAAAGAGAAAAAAGCGATCACGTGATCTACTACCATTTAAAGCGTACCACTACCATCTGCATTCCCATGACCACGATACAGGCGATAATCACTTTACACAATGCCTATTATTTTCTTGGTCAATAATTATTCAACTACTATTCTCATATAAACATAAAACTATCGACAATGCACGAAGTATCTTTCACATTCTCTCTAGTCCGAACTACCTAGCTTACAACCCGTTCCTATCGCAAAACTTCACTCTCTTTCATCCGCGTCATCAAACATGCATTCGTCATATTTCTCGCAACAACATTCATTCGCACCAAAATAACAATTTTGTATTTAATATTTTTTTCACATCATGACGCACCTACCTACCTACCTACTACCCACCTACCTACCTAACTACCCACCTACCCACTTACCCACCTACCCGCCTACATACTTACCAATCTACCCACCAAAAAAGTATCGGCGAAGTTCGTAAGTTTCGTAAACTGTACTAGACAACTTTTTTTTAAAATGAAAATTCATTGACATCATTGACATATATGTTACATTTTGCGACAACCTTAATTAGTGCGTTGGGCTTGTATGAAAACTCACTTCGAACTAACTCAATTACATGCTATTTATTTTAACATTACACGGTAAGCGTCACCCAACTGTTGTGATGTGAGGTGAGGACAGGTTCGACAATAAACCAACACGAAAGTACGAAAGAGACATAGACTGCCTATTAGAGCATTCTCTTAACTTTCCTAACCCCACCATTTATTATACCCTACCTAACCCCTAAATTTCCTGCGCTAAATGTCACTTCCCTCCCAATCGTTCCTATTCTACAGAATTGTGTATACTATTTATTTACATTCTTTAATCTCAATATAACTAAAATAGACTTTTGTTTGAAGGGTAATGAAAATATGTAAACAAAAGAGACGCTACTCTAAATCTATGCGAATACTTATATGCAGTGGCGTAGGCAGGGGGTAACCCCCCCCCCCCATAGACCCCTCGGTATATATATATATATATATATATATATATATATATATATATATATATATATATATATATATATATATATATATATATATATATATATATATATATATATAAAGTATGAGGGGGTGCAAATCGAAAGTTTGGGGGGGGGGAGGGTACAATCGAAAGTTTGAGGGGGGGGGGGAAGTCTGGAAGAAACACTGCATGTAGCCTATATAACAGAAGAGCTATGGTTGTTTATATCATTTTGCATTCGTCCGGTAAACATTTCAGTAAAATACCTTAAAAAACATTCCATAACCTTTTTATAAAGAAACAAAGAGAGATGAAGTTTTATAATAACATCAGGCTTTGACTTACACCTACTCCAATGGCAGCTACATTGTTAAACTGATTAACTATGTAATGTAGGGCTCAACAGGATCAATGAACTACCCACCTAACAACCTCCGTGATGGGAATGCAGGTGGTAGTGGTACGCTTTAAATGGTAGTAGATCACGTGATCAAACACGACACTCTCACAGCAGCCCTAGCAGTCATGTATAAATGTGTCATCTAGTCCATATGGTCTTTGTGCTAAATTTCTCTTTTGCACATTTTTCGTTGTGTTTTTTTCTGGTTGCGCATTTTTCTGTTTCTGTTTGCGCATTTTTCTGTTTCTGTTTGCGCTTTTTTCTGTTTGCGCCTTTTTCCGTTTGCGCTTTTTTCTGTTTGCGCTTTTTTCCGTTTGCGCTTTTTTCCGTTTGCTCTTTTTTCCGTGTGCGCTTTTTTCTGTTTGCGCTTTTTTCCGCTTGCGCTTTTTTCTGTGTGCGCTTTTTTCCGTGTGCGCTTTTTTCTCTTTGCGCTTATTTCCGTTTGCTCTTTTTTCTGTTTGCGCTTTTTTCTGTGTGCGCTTTTTTCTGTTTGCGCTTTTTTCTCTTTGCGCTTTTTTCCGTGTGCGCTTTTTGTTTTGCGCTTTTTTCCGTTGCGCTTTTTTCCGTTGCGGTTCTTTCCGGCCACCAACACATTCATACAGGTGTTACAGATATAAAAATAAAAAATACCAGATTTCGACAAATAAAGACTTTAACTTTATTTACATATAATTTTTTATTCTTATATCACAACTAGAAGTAGTGAATTATTTTTTTTTGAAAACCGCAAAAAATGACCCCAAACGCACTTTTTCGCCAGTTTGGACTAATTAAAGCAACACTTTTAGTTGGTGTGTATGTCTGCTTTTTCTTAAATTAGCACAAGTTGTTTTTGAATATGGGCGTGTCTGCTTAATTTAATCAGCTGAATTTTTTAAAACTTAAATATGTTACTCACGTACCTTAAATTAAGCGCTTATCTAAATATTAAAGACAAAACAATACAGAATTTTTTAAAGGTGGTTGTAGTGGTAACTTATTATTTTGTGCAACATAGAAGATTTATGCTACAATAGTTTCTCACTGGGTTCAAATCTATCCAACTGATAGTGCTCAACAGTAACAAAAAAAAAAAACAACTAACAATAACAGACAATAAACAAAATGATGTGTGGGCTATAACATGATCTGATGGTGTCTTACAACATAGTCTCTGTGTGACCATGGATATCTGTGATTGTTACAGCATCTGATGTACTGCTATTAAAAGTTTTTTGTCTGTGTACCTCCACAGCACATGTGATCCTATTTTCAGCAGGGATCTCCATCAGTGGCCCAGCCCCACAGCACCCCTCTAGGCCATTGGTCAGAGAGTTACCCCAGATGCTTCTTGTGGTTTCAATGGGTGGCATGGATTTCACTGCTTCAACTGTGCAGTGGGGGATTGGATTGGAGCCATTTGACCGATGGCCAATGAAGCTTGTGGTGACCCACTGTGGGCTGTCCCGTGGTGAGGCTGGGGGGAGGGAGACGACAGAAAGTTTGCGTTGTCTCCCGTCACATTGAGAAATCTCCTGCAGAGGTGTAGAGCTCAAGATGAGGGGCGGAGGTGCCAACTTCTCCATTCGTGTGCTGACACCATTTGCTCCCGGCATGCTCTTCTCTGTGGCATTCTCACTCAGTAGACATCTTGTGGCACTTGATAGATCACCACCTGCAGCCCTTTCACTATTTTCCTTGTTCGCTGTAGAGCTGGAAGAATCATTTCTCGGTTTTCCAGGTACATCTGACATGAACAAATAATCTCATAAGGACAAAAAAGGGCAAAACATACATGGGTATTTACTTAATGACTATACGATTTGTCATTTCATAAATAATAATGATTGTATTTAATAAATTCACAAGTAAATAGATTGTAAACTAAAGAAAAAAATTAATAGAATCCATCTAGCCATACTGGTTGCCATAGAAACCACTAAAGGTGTGAAAATGAACACATTTTCAAAACTCTTACATTTTGTCCTAAAAAAAGGGCCTACAAGAAATTTAATTTCAGATTTAGATTTCTCTTTGCAGTACTCCATATATCTGTGAACACGATAACTTGAGTACCGTTACATTCACATTGCAGTCTATATATTTCTACTTGGTTGTTTAATTTTGACAGCATTTTAATACAAATCTTTACATAAAGCAACGTATAAAAATAAAGGAGTGGCGCTACATAAACAAACTAGCTGCATACCCGTGCTCCACCACGGTGAATCTTTTTTAAGTGTACCAACTTGGGAATAGAACAAAACTATACACAAATCCAACACAAACACAAAAGAAAACACAACACAAACGGAAACGCAAATACGAATACAAAGCAAACAAATGTAAACGAAAAAAAACCACAAACGAAAACACTAACGCAACACAAAAACACAACAAAAAAAAAAAAACAAGCCCAAACACAAAAGCAAACACAATCCAAATGCATGTTGAATTTTACATCTAAATTCTTACATCTAAAATAAAATTTAAAATAAAATTTAAAAAAAAAACTGCAAATAAAATGTAAGAATTAAATGGGCTGTTCTCGTGTTAAGTAAAGCGGGAGTGATCTCCCCTAAACTTTCTCGATTATTCTTATAAGAGATAAATGGCTCGTTAAGGCAGATATAAAACGGGCGCTAGGTTGATGGTGATGTCTTTTTCTCTAAACCAAAATCACCGACTCAACTTTAAATTATTTAACCGGAAACGAAAAATGTAATTGAAAACGTATTTTTATCCAGAATCGACATTTTAATTGGATTTAATCTTAATCTACACGTTGTTACTGCACATTTATAATAAAGATAGTCTTAGTCATACCCCTAAACCTTGCACATAAGTCCAATATTTACAAAAGTCGCATTTAGTGTTTCTTTCACGCGACTCTACGGGGGGAGGGGGCACCCACTCCTCAGCACTTCTACCGTTCCCTTGAATGAAATAGAATTTATATAGAAAATATACTTTTAAATGTATCCGCCCCCTCCCCATAAAATTTAGTCAACACTGGAGGGAGGGGGTGGAAGCGGGCGGTAGATGTTCTTCGGCGGAAGGGGGAGAGGGTTTTCTGCCCGCCCCCCCCCCCTTCACAAAGAGATACCCGAAAGAAACTCTGCACGCAGACCCATTTTAAGATTAGACAAATAAATGAGGTGGTAATGTTAGTGTCATTATTATCAAGTATCGATGACGTCATTAATATAGTATAATTTTTGGGCAATGGCTTTTTAATGTTTACTCTAGAATCAATGACGTGTGTACTTTCCCGGCTCTAGATTATTTCATACTATATATGTTCCATGTGACGTCATGTTTCGTTTTCCGTTTGACTGTGAAAAAGTTGATACGGATCTACGATTTTGATAAAATACTTATATATGAAATTTCATCAACCTAGCTGTAACGGTACTCAAGTTATCGTGTTTACACACGGACAGACAGACAGACACACAGACAGACACACAGACAAGATTGCAAAATTATGTTTTTCCGTATCAGTGAGGTGTAAAACGTCATCTCGATTTTTTTTTGCACGATTACAAGACTTTCTCTATAGGCTACTTCGTATATACGAGAAAGTAAAAACTAGATCTCTAGAATCTAGATCTAGACAAAACAAACCAATTTATATACAACAAAACACCCAATTTCGGACAACGTCCAAGCTTAAAAGAATTGGATTCACTTAGCTTAACAGTTAGATGATGTTTCTTAGACTTTTGATGCACTGGATGGTCCAGGATCTGACACACAGACTTCCTCCCTTCATCCGCACGACATCCAAAAGCAATCAACCACCACTCCGGAAACTGACTTCCACACACCTCGCACACTTCACCTAAACAAATAGTCCCTAATTCACAGATAACAAACCAAACGCCACGAAACATGCAACAGAATTATATAAAAAGACACTTAATATAAACCTTGACAACAATATAAACACAATATATACAAACTAGCTGTAAACAGGGACATAAACAGATAGACAGCGGCGCCATAATACGGGACTACACAACTAAACAGTACGAACTGTTTACAACATGAAAAGAAACGATACATTCGCCTTCTAAGTTACAAATAATAATAATAATACACTCCAGCCGCTCACACCAATATTATTTTGTGAGTTGTCCTGTGTGGACTTAATCTTTATTAATTATGCCTCGTGCGTGCCCTTTTTATCTGTCTCACTTACGTTTTTACCTTTTCATATTTGTTGTTGTCCGATTGGGTGTTTTGTCGCTTTTAGTTTCTTTTTTTTATTATCTTGTAGTCTTTTATTTTTTTTTATTTGGTTCAATATTTTTAAGAAAATAAATTTATAAAATATTTTTGTTTTAAAGTTTAAGACCAAGGTCAGATTTCGACCACTCGGGGTTGAGCCAGACTTGCCTTGACCCGTTAGTTTATTATAAGCCTAGGGATTAGAGCAGGGGTCTCCAAACTACGGCTCGCGGGCCCCCGAACGTATATTTGATAGTTAATCCGGCCCTCGGGCTGAAAAGTTTGGAGACCCCTGGATTAGAGTAGACAGCACCCTGTCCGGGCTTGCTTTTATATGGGCAATTTCCCTGTGAGTCGTTCCCAGGCATCTACAAAATTCATTAAAAAGTGAGAAAGGCAAACCTGCATCATTGCTGACTTCACTGGGAACTAGTTGACCTTCTAATAATTGACAACTTCCGGTATCGTTCAACTGCTCTTGGACGGTGTCACTCCAAAAATAGTCCGACGATTTTTTTCTGCGCAGATCCTGTCTGGGTTGATCCTCAGCGTTGCTTTCGTCATCCTCAAAGCTGCTAATGGCGCCGGCGTCATGAAGAACTTCAGACAAGGAAACCTGACAGGAAGACAAGAACCAGACGATTTAACACGAACCAAAGTAATATTGTTAGTATAAAAACATAGGAACCAAACATTTTAACACAAGAACCAAAGTAATATTGTTAGTATAAAAACATAGGAACCAAACATTTTAACACAAGAACCAAAGTAATATTGTTAGTATAAAAACATAGGAACCAAACATTTTAACACAAGAACCAAAGTAATATTGTTAGTATAAAAACATAGGAACCAAAGTAATATTGTTAGTATAAAAACATAGGAACCAAACATTTTAACACAAGAACCAAAGTAATATTGTTAGTATAAAAACATAGGAACCAAACATTTTAACACACGAACCAAAGTAATATGGTTAGTATAAAAACATAAGAACCAAACATTTTAACACACGAACCAAAGTAATATTGTTAGTATAAAAACATAAGAACCAAACATTTTAACACACGAACCAAAGTAATATGGTTAGTATAAAAACATAAGAACCAAACATTTTAACACACGAACCAAAGTAATATGGTTAGTATAATAACATAAGAACCAAACATTTTAACACAAGACACAGACACTTGAACATAAGAACCAGACAATTAAACGCAAGAACAAGACATTAAATAATTAAATAACACCCCGGCAAACGCCCGCCAGCGATCGACAAGACCTTTCTACACAACAAGCCCCTCCCTACACAACTACAAGCCCCTCCCTACACAACAACAAGCCCCTCCCTACACAACAACAAGCCCCGCCCCCGCCGCGTGAAGTACGTACATCATCCGAGCTGTCGTAGACCAAAGGATCGTCGTTGTCTTCATCCGTGTCGTATCCATCATGCGTCAGGTTGTTGACCCCGTCCGTTGGCGCTCTGTTGGCCAGACGATAGCTGAGAGACCTCGGTGGCGTCAGATGGTTTAAATTAGAGGTGCTGGGGCTCAGACGATGACTGTGAGACCTAGCAACAGATTGACTGTGAGACCTAGAAACAGATTGACTGTGAGACCTAGCAACAGATTGACTGTGAGACCTAGCAACAGATTGACTGAGACCTAACAGCAAATAGATACGACTGAGAGCTGGAAGAGGATAGATTAACTGTGAGGTAGTTGATTCAGTCCAACACAACAGAATCAGTTTGCTCCTGCACGACCATATTTGTGTTAAGCAGCAGAGGCGTAGCGAGGGGGCGGGGGTGGGGGGAGGTACATATGTCCCCGGGCGCCGACCCTAAGGGGCGCCAAAATGGGTTGGAAAAAATTATAAGCTCATTTTAGCTGCAGTTTTGCATTATAAATTTAAAAAAATTATTGGGGAGGGGGGGGGGGGCGCCAGATTGAAAGTTTGTCCCCGGGCGCCGGGAAGGGTCGCTACGCCTCTGTTATATATAGATATATAGATATAGATATATAGCAGATATACCGAGAATGTGGTCTTTTTCTTTGGCTTGGCTGTGTGCTGGGTGTCAGATGTTTGACGAGATTCGAGTCGGGATCCATTACTTGAATGACCGTCTGTAGCAATTTGGGAGTTTCTGGGGAAGTTTTGATGATTTCTTCGGCTTCAACTTTCTTGTGTTTCTTTTCCATTTTAGCGTTGGCTTTTAATAGCTTCCTTTGGGATACAAAGTCACACTAAACAATTGTGAGCGGCTTGGGGTGTGTCTATCTCTTTATTATTGTTGTTGTTATTGTTGTTGTTATTGTTACTGTTGTTGTTATTGTTTTGATTATTATTATTATTATTATTATTATTATTATTATTATTACTATTGCTGCCATTATTACTACAGCTACCATTACTACTACTACTGCTACAACTGCTACTATTATTATTGTTGAACATAGTGAATGACTTCACGAGTATTAGAATGTATTAGAATAAGATTTAAACATTGTATGACAAAAACGATTTCAGTTACGATGAAAAACAAATTCAACGTGCTGTTAATTGAATAAAAAAACAATTTTTTGTTGATTGCCCAAACCGAGTTTTTGCGTTGAATTAAACAGACGACATTTACTTGGCACGTTTCTTCAACACTGCTTGAGCGTCTGGGTACTCGGTCATAGCCATCTCGAAGTCGTGCTTAGAGAGTGTGAAGACATTGGTGTAGCCTTTACATCTGACGTCTGCCGTCCGTCTGTTGCCGCGCCCAGACATCGCTAGCAAGCTGTCAGATCATATGATACACAATCACTGACTAACTGACCGACAGGTCTTATACCTGTACTCATACCTGTACTTTAACTTCATTTGTACTTAAAACCTATACTGACATTATCATTATATATATATATATATATATATATATAGGGCCAGAGATATGGAAACACATATGTTTAAGCTAGAGATAAGGGGATAGTTATTGGGGAAGGGATAGGGATAGGGTTAGGGAAATGTTATTTGTATGCTTATGTTTGTGCTTCGGTTCATTTTTTGTTCATGTTTTTGGTTGTTGTTATGGCTAAGGTAAGAGTTAGGGCTATGAATATTTTTCTTAAATGTCTGTATATTTTTAAATATTTGCTTGAAAACACCATCAATAGATCGCGAAATCTGAAAGACGATTATCTGCCGTCCATGACCAGATTTTACAGACGACAGCAAGTTCTTAATTATTTTTTCCCACGTTTTCTTTAACTTGCTTTCTCTGTTTGTGTGTTTGTCTTTCCAATCAAATCTTGCGATCGAAATTTCTGGCACTTCCCAGTTAGCTAGCGCGCTGAAATTTTCAGGGAAGCTTTCTTTTGGATGACCATTGAATATTCAATTGTTATTATTACTAAATTGATCAATGGAAACATTTTATTGAGCATTTTAGACCGCTATATAATCTATATATATAATTCTCCTCTGCTAGCCATTAGAAAAAAAACCAGCGACGCGTACCTCGCGCGCAGTGAAGCGAACGATCACATGTCGCCACAGGCTTAGGGGCAGAGAATTTAGCTTGAACTTTGAACCGAGTTTAAACTTACAGGAGCGACCCGTACCTCGCGCGCAGTGAAGCGAACGATCCCACTTCGCCACAGGCTTAGGGACAGATAATTTAGTTTGAACCGAGTTTAAACTTACACGAGGTAGGCCAGTTTGGGGGAGACGATATGGTCGAGTGGTTGGGCACACGATTGCTATCCCACTCGACACGGGTTCAAATCTATGTGTTCTAGTCAGTAACGAGTTGTCTTTTTACGAGTTGTCTTTTTACGAGTTGTCTTTTTACGAGTTGTCTTCGTTTACCCAAAAAAAGTGAAAAGATAAAATCGATAGCAAGATTTTAATGCAAACAAACAAAGACTAAAAAGTAGAAAATAATAATCATTAAAAAAGTTTTAAAAAACCCACGTTTTCTGATTGAACTAAAAAGTAGAAAATAAACGCTATACATCACAATAATGCAAGCGATCACTCTACTATAAGCGATCAAAAACGTGGGGCGCCGTGATTTTCTTACAGTTTCTAATACTGTTGACTCTCTACAAGCTCCCTAATAAAAGTCAATAGTATTATCTAATCAATAGTAATATAACTTTTACTTCGGCGCCCCACGTTTTTCATCGCTTATAGTAGAGTGATCGCTTGCATTATTGTGATGTATAGCGTTTATTTTCTACTTTTTAGTTCAATCAGAAAACGTGGGTTTTTTAAAACTTTTTTAATGATTATTATTTTTACCTCCCGTTAGTTTCAAATAGTTTAAAAACTTTATTATCTGCCCCTAATAACCTTCACTAGATCGACCGTCTCCGCGATTGTAAACATTTGGCGTGAACACAGCTCACCAGACTGGTAGGTTGATGCTTTCTCCCGTTCTTTTATTGAATATAGTAATTTATCGAGTGATTTAATTTTGTGATGTCCCTTAGTTTTGAAACCGTTTAATTAATTTTTAATGATTAGTTAAACATCTAATTAAATTTTAAAAATTGATAGACTTGTATTGTCATCAAAGTGGAACGTATCTGGAAAGTTTGAACGAAATCGCATCAGAGGTTGGTCGAAATTGAGTTAAAAGATTTACCACAAACTCACAAACAAGCGAAAAAAAAATGAAACACGTTGCGAACGAAATAAAATTAATTTTTCTGTCTCCGTTCCTTTTCCCGTCTCGCATTTGTCTTGGTTTCTCTATGGAAATAAATTATTCAGCTCATTCTCGACGGCTTGGACTATGATGGTAACACTCATCACTTATGTCGCACCTCCATGTTAGAGTATGGCAAAATGTGTCAGTTCAATCGTTAATAGGCGACTTCATTGACCAACAGTTTAATACACACGCCAACCACAAAATAGAAGCATCTATTTATTTTATTTATTTAGTAACACATACCGACTTTTCTTGCTTGTTTTATTTAATATTTTTTTTCAAAAAAAAAAGGCGCCTAAATATTTGAGCAGCTACTTCCCTGCACCTACCCTCTATACGCCACTGCAACACAAATATATTCCATACCAACAAACATTTTATGTTATAAAATGACGTCAGATCGTGTTTTATCTAATTTTGGTTCATTGGGCACACTGTCAAAACGGCCTCGGTAATATGACCCCGTCACATCGACCCCCGACAAAATGACCCAGTCACAATAACCCCGTCTAAAAGGCCCTGACTCCCGTCAAATGGGCTCCCGTCATATTGACTCACGACATATTGGCTCCCGACAATTGGGCTCCCGACATATTAGCTACCGACAAAGCGGCTCCCGACATATTGGCTCCCGACAAATAGGCTCAGAACATATTGGCTCCCGACAAAGCTGCTCCCGACAAATTGGCACCCTACAATTGGGCTCCCGACATATTGGCTACCGACAAAAGGCCTCCCGACATATTGGCTACCGACAAAAGGACTCCTGACATACTGGTTCCAGACTAATGAATGGCATGACCACCATTGGCATAAAAGTAACCATTTTGTCCTACCTCCACTACCACTATAACATCTTGCTGCCTGAATGAAATTGTTTTTCGTGATCCAACATCAATTCACAAAGAAATCGAGCCCTTAACAGCTAAATTCCACCAATTCTAAAGTTTTGATAATGTTTAATTTACAACAGTAAAGATCTGTTGCTTAAAAGCGAGCACAGAAGTGTAAATGTATGATATAAATGTTTTGATAACCTACAAGCATACTGCAGGTAGGAATGTACAGCGTGGACCCTTCTCCCCACACACTGAGTTGGAACAGCCTATAACTGACTCAATTATGGAAGTCATAGATAGGTGACCCTTAAATAAAAACATACTATATCTTATAATAAACTATTATAAAATAAGACCTGCGAAGTGCGAACAAGAGATCGATATGTTGTATTACTAAAGAGTGTCAGTTAAGCAAACTCTAAAGAATATTGATGAAGGGGTCCCACTGGCAGGTGTAATATGCAATGAGACCGTTTTGCCGGGAGACTTAGTCTCTACTGGAACCGTATTGTCAGTGGTCCTTTTGTCGTGAACCAAATTGACAGGAGCCTATTTTTCGGGAGTCGTAATGACGGGGGCCATTTTGTCCATAAACTAAATGACGGGAGCCTAAAAGACGGGAGCCTAAAAGACGGGAGCCTAAAAGACGGGAGCCTAAATAACGGGAGCCTAAATGACGGGAGCCCAAATGACGGGAGCCCAAATAACGGAAGCCCAAATGACGGGAGCCCAATGACGGGAGCCCAAATGACGGGAGCCCAAATGACGGGAGCCTAAATGACGGGAGCCCAAATGACGGGAGCCTAAATGACGGGAGCCCAAATGACGGGAGCCCAAATGACGGGAGCCTAAATGACGGGAGCCCGTCGTAAATCTCGTCCTACCTGATCTCCCCGAAGACGCTGCCCTCATGTAGTGTGGCCAGGACTGTGCTGTTGTTCTCCCCGCCCACCACCTCCACCTGCCCTTGTGTGACGATGTACATCTCCTTCCCAACCTCGCCCTGTCGGCAAACAATAGCGGTCATTAAACATAGGGGGGGGGGGGGACTGTTCCAGTACCCACACAACAAATATATATATATATATATATATATATATATATATATATATATATATATATATATATATATATAATGTGTATGTGTGTGTGTGTGAGAGAGAGACAGTATGTGTGTGTGTGTGTGATGAATCAAGACCACGCCACAGTACAGAACTACGGACACGGATGCCTTTAGAATGTAGATAGTCGCACATTTAGCGGCTGATCATTAGCTCCTATGCACATTTTTGGAAATGGATTTTGTAACATTTAGTTTGTTTTCTGTTATAACAGCGTGTGCAAAAGAAAAGCTTTAGTGTCTTAAAAAAAATAATTCTTAAGCAACCATGTGTGTGCGTGTAACAATCTAATAATAAACTGCAGTGAGAACTGAGCATCTGACAGATGGGTCACTAAACTTCTGACAGATGTAGCACTGACCTTCTGACAGATGTAGCACTGACCTTCTGACAGATGTAGCACTGACCTTCTGACAGATATAACACTGATCTTCTGACAGATGTAGCACTGACAAATGTAACACTGACCTTCTGACAGATATAACACTGACCTTCTGACAGATGTAACACTGCCCTTCTGACAAATGTAGCACTGACGTTCTGACAGATGTAGCACTGACCTTCAGACAGATGTAGCACTGACCTTCTGACAGATGTAGCACTGACAGATGTAGCACTGACCTTCTGACAGATGTAGCACTGACCTTCTGACAGATGTAGCACTGACAAATGTAACACTGACCTTCTGACAGATGTAACACTGACCTTCTGACAGATGTAGCACTGACCTTCTGACAGATGTAGCACTGACCTTCTAACAGATGTAGCACTGACCAATGTAACACTGATCTTTTGACAGATGTAACACTGACCTTCTGACAGATGTAGCACTGACCTTCTGACATATGTAGCACTGACCTTCTGACAGATGTAGCACTGACAAATGTAACACTGACCTTCTGACAGATGTAGCACTGACAAATGTAGCACTAACCTTCTGACAGATGTAGCACTGACAAATGTAACACTGATCTTTTGACAGATGTAACACTGACCTTCTAACAGATGTAGCACTGACAAATGTAACACTGATCTTTTGACAGATGTAACACTGACCTTCTGACAGATGTAGCACTGACCTTCTGACAGATGTAGCACTGACCTTCTGACAGATGTAGCACTGACAAATGTAACACTGATCTTTTGACAGATGTAACACTGACCTTCTGACAGATGTAGCACTGACCTTCTGACAGATGTAGCACTGACCTTCTGACAGATGTAGCACTGACAAATGTAACACTGACCTTCTGACAGATGTAGCACTGACAAATGTAGCACTAACCTTCTGACAGATGTAGCACTGACCTTCTGACAGATGTAGCACTGACAAATGTAACACTGACCTTCTGACAGATGTAGCACTGACCTTCTGACAGATATAACACTGACCTTCTGACAGATGTAGCACTGACAAATGTAACACTGACCTTCTGACAGATATAACACTGACCTTCTGACAGATGTAACACTGCCCTTCTGACAAATGTAGCACTGACGTTCTGACAGATGTAGCACTGACCTTCAGACAGATGTAGCACTGACCTTCTGACAGATGTAGCACTGACAGATGTAGCACTGACCTTCTGACAGATGTAGCACTGACCTTCTGACAGATGTAGCACTGACAAATGTAACACTGACCTTCTGACAGATGTAGCACTGACCTTCTGACAGATGTAGCACTGACAAATGTAACACTGACCTTCTGACAGATGTAGCACTGACAAATGTAGCACTGACCTTCTGACAGATGTAGCACTGACCTTCTGACAGATGTAGCACTGACCTTCTGACAGATGTAGCACTGACAAATGTAACACTGACCTTCTGACAGATGTAGCACTGACCTTCTGACAGATGTAGCACTGACAAATGTAACACTGACCTTCTGACAGATGTAGCACTGACCTTCTGACAGATGTAGCACTGACAAATGTAACACTGACCTTCTGACAGATGTAACACTGACCTTCTGACAAATGTAACACTGACCTTCAGACAGATGTAGCACTGACCTTCTGACAGATATAACACTGACCTTCTGACAGATGTAGCACTGACCTTCTAACAGATGTAGCACTGACAAATGTAACACTGATCTTTTGACAGATGTAACACTGACCTTCTGACAGATGTAGCACTGACCTTCTGACAGATGTAGCACTGACCTTCTGACAGATGTAGCACTGACCTTCTGACAGATGTAGCACTGACCTTCTGACAGATGTAGCACTGACCTTCTGACAGATGTAGCACTGACAAATGTAACACTGATCTTTTGACAGATGTAACACTGACCTTCTGACAGATGTAGCACTGACCTTCTGACAGATGTAGCACTGACCTTCTAACAGATGTAGCACTGACAAATGTAACACTGATCTTTTGACAGATGTAACACTGACCTTCTGACAGATGTAGCACTGACCTTCTGACAGATGTAGCACTGACCTTCTAACAGATGTAGCACTGACAAATGTAACACTGATCTTTTGACAGATGTAACACTGACCTTCTGACAGATGTAGCACTGACCTTCTGACAGATGTAGCACTGACCTTCTAACAGATGTAGCACTGACAAATGTAACACTGATCTTTTGACAGATGTAACACTGACCTTCTGACAGATGTAGCACTGACCTTCTGACAGATGTAGCACTGACCTTCTGACAGATGTAGCACTGACAAATGTAACACTGACCTTCTGACAGATGTAGCACTGACAAATGTAGCACTAACCTTCTGACAGATGTAGCACTGACAAATGTAACACTGACCTTCTAACAGATGTAGCACTGACAAATGTAACACTGATCTTTTGACAGATGTAACACTGACCTTCTGACAGATGTAGCACTGACCTTCTGACAGATGTAGCACTGACCTTCTGACAGATGTAGCACTGACAAATGTAACACTGATCTTTTGACAGATGTAACACTGACCTTCTGACAGATGTAGCACTGACCTTCTGACAGATGTAGCACTGACCTTCTGACAGATGTAGCACTGACAAATGTAACACTGACCTTCTGACAGATGTAGCACTGACAAATGTAGCACTAACCTTCTGACAGATGTAGCACTGACCTTCTGACAGATGTAGCACTGACAAATGTAACACTGACCTTCCGACAGATGTAGCACTGACCTTCTGACAGATGTAGCACTGACAAATGTAACACTGACCTTCTGACAGATGTAGCACTGACCTTCTGACAGATGTAGCACTGATCTTCTGACAGATGTAGCACTGACAAATGTAACACTGACCTTCTGACAGATATAACACTGACCTTCTGACAGATGTAACACTGCCCTTCTGACAAATGTAGCACTGACCTTCTGACAGATGTAGCACTGACCTTCAGACAGATGTAGCACTGACCTTCTGACAGATGTAGCACTGACAGATGTAGCACTGACCTTCTGACAGATGTAGCACTGACCTTCTGACAGATATAACACTGACCTTCTGACAGATGTAGCACTGACCTTCTGACAGATATAACACTGACCTTCTGACAGATGTAGCACTGACCTTCTGACAGATGTAGCACTTACAAATGTAACACTGATCTTCTGACAGATGTAACACTGACCTTCTGACAGATATAACACTGACCTTCTGACAGATGTAGCACTGACCTTCTGACATATGTAACACTGCCCTTCAGACTTATGTAGCACTGACCTTCTGACAGATGTAGCACTGACAAATGTAACACTGACCTTCTGACAGATGTAGCACTGACAAATGTAACACTGACCTTCTGACAGATGTAGCACTGACCTTCTGACAGATGTAGCACTGACAAATGTAACACTGATCTTCTGACAGATGTAGCACTGACAAATGTAACACTGACCTTCTGACAGATGTAACACTGACCTTCTGACAAATGTAACACTGACCTTCTGACAGATATAGCACTGACCTTCTGACAGATATAACACTGACCTTCTGACAGATGTAGCACTGACCTTCTGACAGATATAACACTGACCTTCTGACAGATGTAGCACTGACCTTCTAACAGATGTAGCACGGACAAATGTAACACTGATCTTTTGACAGATGTAACACTGACCTTCTGACAGATGTAGCACTGACCTTCTGACAGATGTAGCCCTGACCTTCTGACAGATGTAGCACTGACCTTCTGACAGATGTAGCACTGACCTTCTGACAGATGTAGCTCTGACCTTCTGACAGATGTAGCACTGACCTTCTGACAGATATAACACTGACCTTCTGACAGATGTAGCACTGACCTTCTAACAGATGTAGCACTGACAAATGTAACACTGATCTTTTGACAGATGTAACACTGACCTTCTGACAGATGTAGCACTGACCTTCTGACAGATGTAGCACTGACCTTCTGACAGATGTAGCACTGACCTTCTGACAGATGTAGCACTGACCTTCTGACAGATGTAGCACTGACCTTCTGACAGATGTAGCACTGACCTTCTGACAGATGTAGCACTGACAAATGTAACACTGATCTTTTGACAGATGTAGCACTGACCTTCTGACAGATGTAGCACTGACCTTCTAACAGATGTAGCACTGACAAATGTAACACTGATCTTTTGACAGATGTAACACTGACCTTCTGACAGATGTAGCACTGACCTTCTGACAGATGTAGCACTGACCTTCTGACAGATGTAGCACTGACAAATGTAACACTGACCTTCTGACAGATGTAGCACTGACAAATGTAGCACTAACCATCTGACAGATGTAGCACTTACAAATGTAACACTGACCTTCTAACAGATGTAGCACTGACAAATGTAACACTGATCTTTTGACAGATGTAACACTGACCTTCTGACAGATGTAGCACTGACCTTCTGACAGATGTAGCACTGACCTTCTAACAGATGTAGCACTGACAAATGTAACACTGATCTTTTGACAGATGTAACACTGACCTTCTGACAGATGTAGCACTGACCTTCTGACAGATGTAGCACTGACCTTCTGACAGATGTAGCACTGACAAATGTAACACTGACCTTCTGACAGATGTAGCACTGACAAATGTAGCACTAACCTTCTGACAGATGTAGCACTGACCTTCTGACAGATGTAGCACTGACAAATGTAACACTGACCTTCTGACAGATGTAGCACTGACCTTCTGACAGATGTAGCACTGACAAATGTAACACTGACCTTCTGACAGATGTAGCACTGACCTTCTGACAGATGTAGCACTGATCTTCTGACAGATGTAGCACTGACAAATGTAACACTGACCTTCTGACAGATATAACACTGACCTTCTGACAGATGTAGCACTGACCTTCTGACAGATATAACACTGACAAATGTAACACTGATCTTCTGACAGATGTAACACTGACCTTCTGACAGATATAACACTGACCTTCTGACAGATGTAGCACTGACCTTCTGACATATGTAACACTGACCTTCAGACATATGTAGCACTGACCTTCTGACAGATGTAGCACTGACAAATGTAACACTGACCTTCTGACAGATGTAGCACTGACAAATGTAACACTGACCTTCTGACAGATGTAGCACTGACCTTCTGACAGATGTAGCACTGACAAATGTAACACTGATCTTCTGACAGATGTAGCACTGACAAATGTAACACTGACCTTCTGACAGATGTAACACTGACCTTCTGACAAATGTAACACTGACCTTCTGACAGATATAGCACTGACCTTCTGACAGATATAACACTGACCTTCTGACAGATGTAGCACTGACCTTCTGACAGATATAACACTGACCTTCTGACAGATGTAGCACTGACCTTCTAACAGATGTAGCACTGACAAATGTAACACTGATCTTTTGACAGATGTAACACTGACCTTCTGACAGATGTAGCACTGACCTTCTGACAGATGTAGCCCTGACCTTCTGACAGATGTAGCACTGACCTTCTGACAGATGTAGCACTGACCTTCTGACAGATGTAGCACTGACCTTCTGACAGATGTAGCACTGACCTTCTGACAGATATAACACTGACCTTCTGACAGATGTAGCACTGACCTTCTAACAGATGTAGCACTGACAAATGTAACACTGATCTTTTGACAGATGTAACACTGACCTTCTGACAGATGTAACACTGACCTTCTGACAGATGTAGCACTGACCTTCTGACAGATGTAGCACTGACCTTCTGACAGATGTAGCACTGACCTTCTGACAGATGTAGCACTGACCTTCTGACAGATGTAGCACTGACAAATGTAACACTGATCTTTTGACAGATGTAGCACTGACCTTCTGACAGATGTAGCACTGACCTTCTAACAGATGTAGCACTGACAAATGTAACACTGATCTTTTGACAGATGTAACACTGACCTTCTGACAGATGTAGCACTGACCTTCTGACAGATGTAGCACTGACCTTCTGACAGATGTAGCACTGACAAATGTAACACTGACCTTCTGACAGATGTAGCACTGACAAATGTAGCACTAACCTTCTGACAGATGTAGCACTTACAAATGTAACACTGACCTTCTAACAGATGTAGCACTGACAAATGTAACACTGATCTTTTGACAGATGTAACACTGACCTTCTGACAGATGTAGCACTGACCTTCTGACAGATGTAGCACTGACCTTCTAACAGATGTAGCACTGACAAATGTAACACTGATCTTTTGACAGATGTAACACTGACCTTCTGACAGATGTAGCACTGACCTTCTGACAGATGTAGCACTGACCTTCTGACAGATGTAGCACTGACAAATGTAACACTGACCTTCTGACATATGTAGCACTGACAAATGTAGCACTAACCTTCTGACAGATGTAGCACTGACCTTCTGACAGATGTAGCACTGACAAATGTAACACTGACCTTCTGACAGATGTAGCACTGACCTTCTGACAGATGTAGCACTGACAAATGTAACACTGACCTTCTGACAGATGTAGCACTGACCTTCTGACAGATGTAGCACTGATCTTCTGACAGATGTAGCACTGACAAATGTAACACTGACCTTCTGACAGATATAACACTGACCTTCTGACAGATGTAACACTGACCTTCTGACAGATGTAGCACTGACCTTCTGACAGATGTAGCACTGACAAATGTAACACTGACCTTCTGACAGATGTAGCACTGACCTTCTGACAGATATAACACTGACCTTCTGACAGATGTAGCACTGACCTTCTGACAGATGTAGCACTGACAAATGTAACACTGATCTTCTGACAGATGTAACACTGACCTTCTGACAGATATAACACTGACCTTCTGACAGATGTAGCACTGACCTTCTGACATATGTAACACTGACCTTCAGACAGATGTAGCACTGACCTTCTGACAGATGTAGCACTGACAAATGTAACACTGACCTTCTGACAGATGTAGCACTGACAAATGTAACACTGACCTTCTGACAGATGTAGCACTGACCTTCTGACAGATGTAGCACTGACAAATGTAACACTGATCTTCTGACAGATGTAACACTGACCTTCTGACAGATGTAGCACTGACCTTCTGACAGATGTAGCACTGACAAATGTAACACTGACCTTCTGACAGATGTAGCACTGACCTTCTGACAGATGTAGCACTGACAAATGTAACACTGACCTTCTGACAGATGTAGCACTGACAAATGTAGCACTGACCTTCTGACAGATGTAGCACTGACCTTCTGACAGATGTAGCACTGACCTTCTGACAGATGTAGCACTGACAAATGTAACACTGACCTTCTGACAGATGTAGCACTGACCTTCTGACAGATGAAGCACTGACAAATGTAACACTGACCTTCTGACAGATGTAGCACTGACCTTCTGACAGATGTAGCACTGACCTTCTGACAGATGTAGCACTGACAAATGTAACACTGACCTTCTGACAGATGTAACACTGACCTTCTGACAAATGTAACACTGACCTTCTGACAGATATAGCACTGACCTTCTGACAGATATAACACTGACCTTCTGACAGATGTAGCACTGACCTTCTGACAGATATAACACTGACCTTCTGACAGATGTAGCACTGACCTTCTAACAGATGTAGCACTGACAAATGTAACACTGATCTTTTGACAGATGTAACACTGACCTTCTGACAGATGTAGCACTGACCTTCTGACAGATGTAGCACTGACCTTCTGACAGATGTAGCACTGACCTTCTGACAGATGTAGCACTGACCTTCTGACAGATGTAGCACTGACCTTCTGACAGATGTAGCACTGACAAATGTAACACTGATCTTTTGACAGATGTAACACTGACCTTCTGACAGATATAACACTGACCTTCTGACAGATGTAGCACTGACCTTCTGACAGATGTAACACTGACCTTCTGACAGATATAACACTGACCTTCTGACAGATGTAGCACTGACCTTCTGACATATGTAACACTGACCTTCAGACAGATGTAGCACTGACCTTCTGACAGATGTAGCACTGACAAATGTAACACTGACCTTCTGACAGATGTAGCACTGACAAATGTAACACTGACCTTCTGACAGATGTAGCACTGACCTTCTGACAGATGTAGCACTGACAAATGTAACACTGATCTTCTGACAGATGTAACACTGACCTTCTGACAGATGTAGCACTGACCTTCTGACAGATGTAGCACTGACAAATGTAACACTGACCTTCTGACAGATGTAGCACTGACCTTCTGACAGATGTAGCACTGACAAATGTAACACTGACCTTCTGACAGATGTAGCACTGACAAATGTAGCACTGACCTTCTGACAGATGTAGCACTGACCTTCTGACAGATGTAGCACTGACCTTCTGACAGATGTAGCACTGACAAATGTAACACTGACCTTCTGACAGATGTAGCACTGACCTTCTGACAGATGTAGCACTGACAAATGTAACACTGACCTTCTGACAGATGTAACACTGACCTTCTGACAGATGTAGCACTGACCTTCTGACAGATGTAGCACTGACAAATGTAACACTGACCTTCTGACAGATATAACACTGACCTTCTGACAGATGTAGCACTGACCTTCTGACAGATGTAGCACTGACAAATGTAACACTGATCTTCTGACAGATGTAGCACTGACCTTCTGACAGATGTAGCACTGACCTTCTGACAGATGTAGCACTGCCCTTCTGACAGATGTAACACTGACCTTCAGACAGATGTAACACTGACCTTCAGACAGATGTAGCACTGACAAATGTAACACTGACCTTCTGACAGATGTAGCACTGACAAATGTAACACTGACCTTCTGACAGATGTAGCACTGACCTTCTGACAGATGTAGCACTGACAAATGTAACACTGACCTTCTGACAGATGTAGCACTGACCTTCTGACAGATGTAGCACTGACAAATGTAACACTGATCTTCTGACAGATGTAGCACTGACCTTCTGACAGATGTAGCACTGATCTTCTGACAGATGCAGCACTGACCTTCTGACAGATGTAATCGCCAGGCAGGTAGAGAATGGGCTTGAGCTTGAGGACGAGGTCGTACAAAAGATTTCTCTCACAGTCCTGGAACAGCTGGACCTTGCTGAGTGTGTTGAAGTGGACGTTTATTGCCAGGTCAGTCTGGAGCTTCTTGGGCAGGGAAACCACAAGTGACCTCTCATCTGGCCAGGGTGGGAAGAGGGAAAATTGGGATTAAATGTGCCCTCTCATTTGGTCACCTCCATTCATTGTGGGACAACATGCTAAAGCTACAGACTTCGAGTCAACTTTGTGGCTTTTAACAATCTATCTGCCACATCTGGTTTTATAACTAGCTATCAATCTTATCAGGGTTTTTAATAATCTACCACATGTGGTTTTTAATAATCTATCACATGTGGTTTTTAATAATCTACCACATGTGGTTTTTAATAATCTATCACATGTGGTTTTTAATAATCTACCACATGTGGTTTTTAATAATCTACCACATCTCTATATTTAACTCTAAATATTTGCATTGAAAGCAGAAATAATGGCCCAGTGAAGGATGGGGGTGTAGGCCCATTGTAGGTGGAGGTGTAGGCCTAGTGAAGGGTGGAGGTGTAGGCCCAGTGAAGGGTGGGGGTGTAGGCCCAGTGAAGGGTGGGGGTGTAGGCCCAGTGAAGGGTGGGGGTGTAGGCCCAGTGAAGGGTGGGGGTGAAGGTCTAGTGAAGGGTGGGGGTGTAGGTCTAGTGAAGGGTGGGGTGTAGGCCCAGTGAAGGGTGGGGGTGTAGGCCTAGTGAAGGGTGGAGGTGTAGGCCCAGTGAAGGGTGGGGGTGTAGGCCCAGTGAAGGGTGGGGGTGTAGGCCCAGTGAAGGGTGGGGGTGTAGGCCCAGTGAAGGGTGGGGGTGTAGGCCCAGTGAAGGGTGGGGGTGTAGGCCCAGTGAAGGGTGTGGGTGTAGGCCCAGTGAAGGGTGGGGGTGTAGGCCCAGTGAAGGGTGGGGGTGTAGGCCCAGTGAAGGGTGGGGGTGTAGGCCCAGTGAAGGGTGGGGGTGTAGGCCTAGTGAAGGGTGGGGGTGTAGGCCCAGAGAAGGGTGGGGGTGTAGGCCCAGTGAAGGGTGGGGGTGTAGGCCCAGTGAATGGTGGGGGTGTAGGCCCAGTGAAGGGTGGGGGTGTAGGCCCAGTGAAGGGTGGGGGTGTAGGCCTAGTGAAGGGTGGGGGTGTAGGCCCAGTGAAGGGTGGGGCTGTAGGCCCAGTGAAGGGTGGGGGTGTAGGCCCAGTGAAGGGTGGGGGTGTAGGCCCAGTGTAGGGTGGAGTTGTAGGCCAAGTGAAGGGTGGGGGTGTAGGCCCAGTGAAGGGTGGGGGTGTAGGCCCAGTGAAGGGTGGGGGTGTAGGCCTAGTGAAGGGGGGGGGGCTGTAGGCCCAGTGAAGGGTGGGGGTGTAGGCCTAGTGAAGGGGGGGGTGTAGGCCCAGTGAAGGGTGGGGGTGTAGGCCCAGTGAAGGGTGGGTGTGTAGGCCCAGTGAAGGGTGGGGGTGTAGGCCTAGTGAAGGGTGGGGGTGTAGGCCCAGTGAAGGGTGGGGGTGTAAGCCTAGTGAAGGGTGGGGGTGTAGGCCCAGTGAAGGGTGGGGGTGTAGGCCCAGTGAAGGGTGGGGGTTTAGGCCCAATGAAGGGTGGGGGTGTAGGCCCAGTGAAGGGTGGGGGTGTAGGCCCAGTGAAGGGTGGGGGTGTAGGCCCAGTGAAGGGTGGGGGTGTAGGCCTAGTGAAGGGTGGGGGTGTAGGCCCAGTGAAGGGTGGGGGTGTAAGCCTAGTGAAGGGTTGGGGTGTAGGCCCAGTGAAGGGTGGGGGTGTAGGCCCAGTGAAGGGTGGGGGTGTAGGCCCAGTGAAGGGTGGGGGTGTAGGCCCAGTGAAGGGTGGGGGTGTAGGCCCAGTGAAGGGTGGGGGTGTAGGTCTAGCGAAGGGTGGGGATGTAGGTCTAGCGAAGGGTGGGGGTGTAGGCCCAGTGAAAGGTGGGGGTGTAGGCCCAGTGAAGGGTGGGGGTGTAGGTCTAGCGAAGGGTGGGGGTGTAGGCCCAGTGAAAGGTGGGGTTGTAGGCCCAGTAAAAGGTGGGGGTGTAGGCCCAGTGAAGGGTGGGGGTGTAGGTCCAGTGAAGGGTGGGGGTGTAGGACTAGCGAAGGGTGGGGATCTTCACTTCGTTCACTTACTCACGGGTAATGCTAAGCTCTTTCGGTCACTTTAATTCATTTATATATTTTATTATTATTTTAAATATTTTATTTATAAAATTTATTATTTATAAATAAATATTTTACGTTTCCAATTAAATGTTTATATGCAAATATGGACGTTTGAGAAAATAACACATAACTTTAAACCTAACTCTAAACTTAACCCTAACAACAACCAACCAAAACCAAAACACAAAATAAACGCAAACGTAACTCTAACGCAAAGAAAAACATAAATACAAACCCAAACGCAAATATAAACAATAAGGCAGAAAATAATGCAAACATAAACGCAAACTTAAACACAAACTTAAACGCAAACATAAATGCATAGTGCTCACAGTATAGCCCAGGACGCCAAATCGCACCCTGCCGGGGCGGACCCCCCCCCCCCCTAAAAACCCATTTTATCCATAGTCTGTTGCATTCAATAAAACGAACGTAGGCGCCATAGCACTCACGGCAAGCCACAGGGAGCCACATCGCACTAGGTCGGGGCGCCGGCGGACATAGCGGCTTCTAAACAGTTATTGATTTAAAACTAATAATTAGTAAACAGTACTTTCAGTGCATAAAATAAATATTGGGCAGTATTTAAAATAACGCCGTTTCATCTACAGCATTGCACTTTATCAATCCATGCTAATTATATAATTTTTTTAACGTAAAAACCAACTATTAAAAAGTATTTTTTACCGATGTAATATTTTTTCCCGTAATTTATCAAGGATAGAAATATGTACTAAGGGAATTAATTTGTACACTTTTTTGAGTCAGAATTAGAATTTGTGTGAACAGTGATGCATTTAATATGATTTTGTTCTTTACATTACGTCAATTAAAATGATAAGTTTGCAAAAATGAAAACCTTAAAAAAAACACATTAATATTTATTTTTTAGACATAAATTTAGATTGTAGTACAAAAATGAAAACTTAATAAATATTACGCAACGGCTTTCAAGTCATTTTTTACTTCAAGCATGTCTTCCAGAAGCATACATACATACAGAGTCACAGAGTACATTTCATTATATATATATATATATATATATATATATATATATATATATATATATATATATATATATACTAGCCGTCCCGGCCAGGCCCTGCTCTGGCTTCTGTGAAAAACCTTTCTGTTAAAAGACCATTACCTGTGTGTTTAGTAATCATCATAAACCCGGCATTGCCCACCCAAACCACAACCAACCAAAACAACAAAACGCAAACATAATGCTAACACAATTACAAATACAAACGAAAACAAAAACCTAACAAACCCAACCACCATCACAAACACCAATACAAACACAAAGAAAAAACAAACAAAAAAGCAAACGAAAACAAAAACCTAACAACAAACCCAACCACAACCACAAACACCAATACGAACACAAAGAAAAAAACAAACGAAAAAGCAAACGAAAACAAACCAAATCCAAACGCAAAACCAACCACAAACACAAACCCAAAGAAAAAAACACAAACGAAAAAGCAAACGAAAAAAAACCAAATCCAAACGCAACCACTAACGCAAACCCAACCTAAACACAAAGAAAACACTAACGCGAACATAAACGCCAAGTGCTCACAGTCTAGCCCGGGGCAGAATCGCCTGTTTCAGCTTAATAATCGACTACAGTACCCCAACTTATTCATAGTCTTTTGCACTCACTTAAACGAACGTAGGTGCCAAACCAAACCAAATGAACAATTATAATATTCCAAGCTTATTCGTAAAATACCTACAACATTTGCACTTGATCAATCCCCGCTAATTATGTAATTATTTTTTTCCCAACACCAAAGCAAAGTAATAAAAAGTACATTCTTTTCCACTAATGCAATGTTTTATAAAGGGAAGTAATTGTGTTTTCCTAATTTATCAAAGGGAAGTAAGTGCTAAAGGACTAAATATAAATAATTTTCAGACATAATTAGAATTTTTGTTATTTTTTTTAATAGTCTAACACTTAAATCCATAGAAGTATGTCAACGACAAACAAACTTATTACATACAGAATTGAGCTTTATATATTAGATATATATATATATATATATATATATATATATATATATATATATATATATATATATATGTGTGTGTGTGTGTGTGTGTGTGTGTGTGTGTGTGTTACCGATCGTCTTTTGCTGATTCCAGTTGTAGAGAAACCACTCCCTGACCTTGTCCTTCATCTCCTGTGGCAGGTTGATTGACTGCATGTACCACAGGCACGAGTCCATCTTCTTGCGGTAGTTGTCCTTGACCATCCCTGCTGCCTCAACGATATCTCGGATCTGATGGATGGACCAATGACCTATCTGATGGATGGACCAATGACCTATATGATGGATGGACCAATGACCTATCTGATGGATGGGCCAATGACCTATCTGATGGATGGACCAATGACCTATCTGATGGATGGACCAATGACCTATCTGATAGATGGACCAATGACCTATCTGATAGACGGACCAATGACCTATCTGATGGATGGACCAATGACCTATCTAATGGATGGACCAATGACCTTTCTGATGGATGGGCTAAGGGGTCGTCCATAAATGACTTCACACTCGTAGGGGGGAGGGGGTCCGTAATTTTGTGACGGTGTAGGATGAGGGGGAGGGGAGGTTCAGATGGTGCTACGTCATACCTTTGTATTATAAAAAAGCAATATTAGAAAACTAATTTTAGACGTTATTTCGCGTTTTTGAAAACTGTTTTAATCAATTGTAATAACCATTGATTAAAATACTCTATTTTGACAGAGTTCAGACAATATTTTGGAAAAATATCCATGTTTAAAAAAAAATTCAACTGCAATTTAAAAGGGGGGGGGGTTGTAGGCTGAGGTGTGACGTCATTTTAGGGGGGGGTCTAGCTTTTTGTTACGATGTGTGACGGAGGGGAGGGGGGTGGTAAAAATCGTCCAAAAAAGCGTGACGTCATTTATGGATGACCCCTAATGACCTATCAGAGGGATGGGCCAATGACCTATCTCATGTATGGATCAATGACCTATCTGCCCTATTGCATACTGATGATACACAGTAGGATAAAAACATTTATCGTAGGATAAAGCCATGTATGGTACGATAAAGCTTTTTATGGTTGAATAAAGCAATTTAGGTAGGATAAAGCAGTATACGGTAGAATAAAGACATTTTTGTTAGAATAAAGCTAGTTTACGATAGGATAAAAAACATTTACTGTAGAATAAAGATATTTATGAAATTTTAAAGTCATAATTTTCTTGGAAGACAGCGCTAAAATTTCTACTGAATCAAAAGCTCTACAGTTACACTAAAAGCAATGTAAGTGGCACATATATCTATTTATAGCTGCGGTGAATACCGGAAAACATTTAAAAATATTTTGAAAACAAATTTACGCCAACAACAAGCTTTTACGTAATAATGCACTAAAAATGACAAATCAAATGATTTTGTTGAAATACATAATACACTACTATTTAAAAACTAAAGAACAGCATGGGTTACTTTATTATCTATTGGATACCTTTACCAATATTTAGGAAGAGACCCACGCTCTTCTTTATAGTTATTTAAATAGTTATGTACTATTGTATATTTAAAGAGTTTATTTTCTACTTTTTAGTGCATTATTACATAAAACTTATTAAAACGTTTTTTAAATTATTCTTTTTCAGTACTTTAAATTTTTTAATTTTCAATAGAGTTGCATGACTAAAAAATATTGCGTACCTAATGAACATGAAAACGCCGTATAATGATGCGGAATAGTTGGATAACATTTTAATTAATTCATAAAAAATTAATTAAGTATCCAATTAAGTAAAATGTAATGTCAAACTGCATTGTCTTTATGTCTTGACCCACGTGTCAACTTTTAAATGAATCCGTCTGTTAGAAGTGCCCGAAATTTTGCTCGTGCTTTTCAATCTATGACGACAGATAGACAGACTGTCGACAGACTGGACGAGGAAGCAAATTAAATAAAAGCTTGTAAAACAAAAAGCAATATTTTGACAATGGCAAATTTTAAGGCTTGTTGCTTTTGGAAACGTGGCATTTGAATTTTGAAAATTCTCATTTAAAATCATTTGATCAGAATTTTTCGAGTAATTTTCGAAAGGTAGAAAATTGTGAGTTTTGAGAGGTGAAATGTGTGTGATTACCTGGCCGATGAGTAAAGCAAAAACAAAGACCCCAGAGAGCCAGTAGACGGTCATGAAGAGATATTCCTTAATGTTTTGTGGAGTCGGGTTGTTTCCAATCGACGTGGCTGTTTTCGTAGCCAAATAAAAACAGCGAATATACCTGGGGAAGCCATAGTTACTACAATAAAGAAAACAGCAACAGCGGATATAATTGAGGAATCCATAGTTACTACATAAAAAACAGCGAATATACCTGGTGAAGCCATAGTTACTACAAAAAACAGCGGATATACCTGGGGAAGCCATAGTTACTACATAAAAAACAGCGGATATACCTGTTGAAGCCATAGTTACTACATAAAAAAACAGCGGATATACCTGGGGAAGCCATATTTACTACATAAAAAACAGCGGATATACCTGTTGAAGCCATAGTTACTACATAAAAAAACAGCGGATATACCTGGGGAAGCCATATTTACTACATAAAAAACAGCGGATATACCTGGGGAAGCTATAGTTACTACATAAAAAACAGCGGATATACCTGGGGAGGCTATAAATTTACTATATAAAAATTTACCTGACCGATCAACATTGCAAAAACAAAAACCCCAGACAACCAATAAAAAGTCATAAACATATATTCATTCATGTTTTGGGGGGTCGGGTTGTTGCCGATAGATGTCGCTGTTTTAGTGGCCAGATAAAAACAGCGAATGTATCTGGGGAATTGAAAACATCTGCAAATAAAAAACTCAACCTGGAGGTAATGTTGTGAAAACTCTAGAAAACCTAGAAGTAATGTTGCGGGATCGTCAATTTCTAACTATAACCCTGTGTCTGCATATTGCCATGTGTGTGTCTGTATACGCCCTCTATAATTACCACGATAAATCTAAGTATAAACGGTGTAGTGACACAAAATACAGCCACTAATGTAATTGTTGCTAATCATATTTGTAATTCATAAGATCAAAGTTATAACAGTTTAGAAACAAAGTCGAATTAAAAGTTTTAAAACGTTGAGAAGATTAAAATTTGAACAGTTTAGGAACAAGATCAAATTAAAAGTTTTAAAACGTTGAGAAGATTAAAATTTGAACAGTTTAAGAACAAGATCAAATTAAAAGTTTTAAAACGTTGAGAAGATTAAAATTTGAACAGTTTAGGAACAAGATCAAATTAAAAGTTTTAAAACGTTGAGAAGATTAAAATTTGAACAGTTTAGGAACAAGATCAAATTAAAAGTTTTAAAACGTTGAGAAGATTAAAATTTGAACAGTTTAGGAACAAGATCAAATTAAAAGTTTTAAAACGTTGAGAAGATTAAAATTTGAACAGTTTAGGAACAAGATCAAATTAAAAGTTTTAAAACGTTGAGAAGATTAAAATTTGAACAGTTTAGAAACAAGATCAAATTAAAAGTTTTAAAACGTTGAGAAGATTAAAATTTGAACAGTTTAGGAACAAGATCAAATTAAAAGTTTTAAAACGTCGAGAAGATTAAAATTTGAACAGTTTAGGAACAAGATCAAATTAAAAGTTTTAAAACGTTGAGAAGATTAAAATTTGAACAGTTTAGGAACAAG
The DNA here is from genome assembly GCF_028476545.2 of Physella acuta. Taxonomy (NCBI): domain Eukaryota; kingdom Metazoa; phylum Mollusca; class Gastropoda; family Physidae; genus Physella; species Physella acuta. Next base: position 273,640 of record NW_026733149.1, read on the forward strand.
ATCAAATTAAAAGTTTTAAAACGTTGAGAAGATTAAAATTTGAACAGTTTAGGAACAAGATCAAATTAAAAGTTTTAAAACGTTGAGAAGATTAAAATTTGAACAGTTTAGGAACAAGATCAAATTAAAAGTTTTAAAACGTTGAGAAGATTAAAATTTGAACAGTTTAGGAACAAGATCAAATTAAAAGTTTTAAAACGTTGAGAAGATTAAAATTTGAACAGTTTAGGAACAAGATCAAATTGAAAGTATTAAAACGTTGAAAAAATTACAATTTAAACAGTTTAGGAACAAGTAGGACACATGACTTACGCGATGCCTTTGCCGTTATAAACCCACTCGTTGGATCCGATGCCCTCGTGAACGGACATGGCGTAGTAGCCGCACGTCTCGATGTGAATGAGAAACAACATGTAGGCCATAGTCTTCACGATCCTGTATGCAAACACGGCATTGTGTCAGTTTGTGTCTGTGTCAGTTTGTGTGTGTGTCAGTTTGTGTGTGTGTCAGTTTGTGTCTGTGGCGAGTCAAACACGGCATTGTGTCAGTTTGTGTCTGTGTCAGTTTGTGTCTGTGTCAGTTTGTGTCTGTGTCAGTTTGTGTGTGTGTCAGTTTGTGTCTGTGGCGAGTCAAACACGGCATTGTGTCAGTTTGTGTCTGTGTCAGTTTGTGTCTGTGTCAGTTTGTGTGTGTGTCAGTTTGTGTCTGTGGCGAGTCAAACACGGCATTGTGTCAGTTTGTGTCTGTGGCGAGTCAAACACGACATTGTGTCAGTTTGTGTGTGTGTCAGTTTGTGTCTGTGGCGAGTCAAACACGGCATTGTGTCAGTTTGTGTATGTGGCAAGTGTATGAATGCGTTTGAGTGTGTGTGTGTGTCTGTGTGTGTGTCTGTGGAATGTGTGTGTTAGAGTTTGTAAGTGAATTTCCAAGATTTGGTTGGAAGCGGGGGGGGGGGGGGTGGTGCTTTTTTGCCAACGTAAATCTGAAGGATTTACTCAGGATTTGTGAATAGATGACTCTTTAAAACTTAGAAATGAAACCAATAGTAGCAACGTATAATGTACGATTTGTCCACCCAATTTTGTTAAGAAATGACGCGCCCATTTCTTCGTAGATAAAGTTGCGTTTCCTTCATTTTCAACGAGGGACATCAATACTTTTCATTGAGTGCATCGTATATTGAAAGAAAGAGAAATAAATATCACACATTCTAATGTTAGGTAGTCCAAAACGAAATTAACTATTTATTGTAGACATCCATAGCGAGTTTCTCCTGAAAGAACTTTTTACTCTTACCCCCATGACACAAACGTTATGAAAATATCTCAATAAATAAATGATTTTTAAAAGGACAAAAATTGCTAATACAAAACCTATCTTCAAAAATGTCAATTTTAGAACCAATATTTTCAAAGATAAAAATGAAGTGCAGAAATTGGTAAAATTGCTTCAAACTATGTAATCTCCCGGCTCATTTTTCCAGTCATAAAAAATTAATCTCTTTTTTTTTAAAGTCATTTAAAACTACAAAAAAAAACGTTATGGTCGTTTTTATTTTTCGAAAAAAAAAAACAAGTGGAAAATGACAAAATTGCAAAATAAAAAAAAAAACTTAAAAAGAACTACATTTTTAAAATGTATATTAAGTAGAATTTCAGATACCAAAATGATGAGACAGTTAACCAAAATAATATGTTCTTTGCTGACATAGTATATAACTGTATAAAAATTAAAATTACGTTAAACATCTCCAATTGTACCCAAAAAATAATCGGGAGTACATGAATGGCTACAGCTAATACAAATATTTGACAACTTGGCATTGAATGATAGAATAAGTAGAGAATGTACAACATAGCTTTCCTTTTAAAATTAGTGGAAGGCAGAGATAACTTTAGTCAAAGTGCTATTGTACAGGGGAAAAAATTATGTAAACTTAGTGAATTTGCAATTTATTCCAATAAAGACTTGGTCTCCTCAAGTGATGCAGTCGTCGATGCAAGCTATTTTACTTTCCTAATAAATTTATCAGATTGATAACTGTTGTGGGGGAGAGAGGGGGTGGACGTTTTTTTTAAACTATGAATCCACAACTTTGTATGTCTTATTTCCCTCAAGCTTCAAAACTAAAATATAAATTTTAATAACAGTAGGGGGCTTAGCCTTCTTTCTAGATATGCCATCATAGATTTCCCGTGCTGTTGAATAAACAATTGAACTATTCATTAAGCCTAAGGGGATATGCTAGTTTTTTTTCTATTTTTTTTACCATTTAAGATCTAAAGCCTTTTGAATACTGTTATCATGTTTGGCACATGAAAGTAAGTATTAAGCAGCAAATAAAGGTTGAAAACAATTTTGGTCGTCATGGTTACCCAAAAAACCTCCGCCATTTTTAATTTTTCGGTACTTTTAAAAAATGTTATGGCTTTTTTTTTATTTATGCACTTATAGCAATCAAATTTTAACAACTTATATTTCAGTATATATTAAAAATTTTGTCACGACAACTGTTTGAAATAGCTACTAGTAAGAATTTCACAATGTCTAAAATATCGTAGCCTTTTTAGTATTTAAAAGTTTCAAAATTTGCATATTAATTACCAAATACTTTTTTCTATAAAAGCCATCAAAATTCACTCGTGACAAAAGTTGTATTTTCGCATGAGGTACAATTACTGAAAATATGGTGGGCATTGTTTATCAAATTAAAAACAAGCAGGCTTTTAAGTGTTAAAAGCGTGCGAACTGAGAAAAACAACCAAAAGTAAAGAAAATTTAGGTCATGAAAATACTATATCTGTGTAAACTGGAAGTCCGATTGTAAGCTTTGGGTGTTTCCGAGATGATGGAAATTAAGATTATCAAATGCATGAGAAATCCAGCTTTCCAATGATGCAAATACAGTATAATGACGGGCATAAAACTTTTCATAGAGAGCTTGTAAGATTTGGAAAATTTATTAGTTTTTAATTAATATGGTCGTAAATTGGTATTTTAAACACACACAATTTTTTTCTTATTAAAGTTATTATTTTCTTAAATAAAAAATTGACAAAGTATTAGAATCATGAGTGTATGTAAAAAATTCTAAATAAATTACCTATGATTTTAAGGGCATATGCGCAAGATACAAATCACCGAAATTCATATTTTTTGTCATAATGTGTTTTTCCCATTTTGGATTCTTTGTCCAATTCTTAATTCAGAAAATAAAAACTTAAATGAGAAAAAAAGATTGAATTTTTAAAAATATTTTATAACCCTATGTATTAAAGATCAATAAGATTTTCGAATAACACACGGTCGCTACGAAATGTTTGGCAGCCGGCATTATTTTTGGCATTATTGGAAAGCTGGAATTCTAGTGTATTCGATATTTGTAATTTCCGTCAAATCGAGCACATTCAAAGCTTTCAACTGGCTTTACTAATCACACAGAAATTGTGTTTTTCTATTCTAGTTTTGATTTTTTTTCTGTTTTCTCAGTTCGCAATTTTTTTACACTAAAATGCCAAATACTTTTTTTAAATTTTTAATAAAATTCCCACCATATTTTCTGTATTTATTTTCAATGTAATAATGAAACTTTATTCGCGAGGGAATTTTGATGGCTCATATAGAAAAAAAAGTTTATGGTAAAACATGTGCATACTAGATATAGTGCACTTTTTCGGACCTGGTAGAATTCAGACCAATAGCCTTATACAAAAATGTTCGTCAGAAAACTTTCAATATATACTGAAATATAAGCATTGTAAATATGATTGCATAAAATGCATAAATAAAAAAATCCTTATAAAACGTTTTTATGTAATAATGCATTAAAAAGGTGAAAAAATTTCATAAAAAAACGTTTTAATGACAAGCTTTTATGTACTAATGCACTGAAAAGTAGAAAATTAAAGACTACTATTTAAATAACTATAAAGAAAAGAGTGGTTCATTTTGGTATCTATTGGATACCTTTACTAATGTTTAGGAAGAGACCCACGCTTTTCTTTATAGTTATTTAAATAGTAGTCTATACTTTATTTTCTCCTGTTTAGTGCATTAGTACATAAAAGTTTGTTATTAAAACGTTTTTATGAAAAAAAATTGTGTACTTTACATGTTTTTATTTACAATAGAGTTTCATGACTAAAAACCATTGCGCGCCTATTGAAAGTGATGACGCGCTATTGAACGTGATGACGCGTGTGGTGTGGTTGGATAGAAATGCCTACTAATTCGGTCAAAATTTTAAATAATTCATAAAAAAATTAATTAGGCATCCACTTAAGTCAAATTTAATTTCAGATTTCATTGTCTTCATGTCTTGACCCACGTGCGAAATGTGAATCGTATCGGTCAAGTAGAAGTGTCCGAATTTTCACTCCGGCGTTTCGATCTAGACAGACGACAGACTGACGACAGACTGACGAGTTTTGACGTTCGCTTGGTGTGCAATTCTTTTTTCTATGAGATTCTATTCTATTTTAAAAAGTTTAAGTACTTAAAATGGATTAAAAATCATGTCTATATCCCGAGTTGCCATCCCCTGTTGTTTTATATAAGAATATTCGAGAAAGTTTAGGGGAGATCACTCCCGATTTATTTAAATTGCTTTACATTTTTAACATTGACTTTAATTTGTAGAAAATATTCCAAAATGTAAAACATTTATTTAATTACTTTTAGATTCCACCAGATTCTAATAATTTGTAAATAGCATCAGGTGTTACTGACATTTTACTCTAATGTGACACGTTGTACATTTTTTTTACACATGTCATAATTTGCATAATTCTTGACTGATGGAGATGAAATTTGGTATACGATGTCAGGACACCTACTACATTATTTTCCGTGTGTGGAATAATTTTTTGGACAAAAAATCCTGAGGTCACGATATATAAATATCACGATACCGATTGGTGTTATCTTGATCAGGCGTACTCTATTACCTCAATTTTATAATATTTTGTATCCAATTGAGAGAGGCATACATATGGTTGAGTTCCCAGAAAAGTGCACAACAAAAATGTGCAACGGAAAAAAAGGCAATGGGAATTTGTGCAAACAAAATTGTGAAGAAAAAGAAAATGTGCCACAAAGAGACATATTTACGCACACAAAAAATTCCGCGCACAGACAATTCCGCACAAATTTTGCACACATAAAACTCATCAATCAGCGTTATTGTAAAATGTGTGTTTGTTTATGCCTGCGTGACTTTCTTGGTATATGTCTGCATGTATGCATGGGAAGAAATAGTCCATTCTGCATATTTTAGTAGAAGAATACATGTCGTCTAACTTTCCGAAATACTTAAAAAGATAAATAGCTAAGATTTTCCTACACCTACACCTTCCCAACCTAGGGTACACTAAGCCAGCCACCCACAATCTGCCTCTTTTAGTCTAACAACTAGCCAGCCACCCACAACCTGCCTGTCTTTTAGTCTAACAACTACCTGACAGGTATGCCATCTCGTGCGCAGGTAGATAGACAGTACACACATCTGCACATACCTGATTGCGTGAGCGGAGGACCTTGAAGCCTGGTCACAGCGTTCATAGAACTCCCAGTAGGTTTGGATCTGCAAACAAGGGGCAATATATGACCTTCAACAACTAGCAATATATGACCTTCAACGACTAGCAATATATGACCTTCAACAACTAGCAATATATGACCTTCAAAAACTTGCAATATTTGACTTTCAACAAATTTAAGTACCTACCAACTTGACCTTCATCAAAGTGATTAAGATGACCTTGTACTGACCTTTAACATTCGTGGCAATCTGAGCCAGGAGTTGACACCAACATCTTGGATCAAATAGAACAGATCAAGTGGCATCAATGACATGATGTCAAACTGTTGAGAATAGCATTTTGTCTGGTCAATCGATTACAGTACAGGCTGTCAAACACCCATATGTTCAATGATATTAAACATCAAGATATATATGGTAGATATTCACTAGCGTAAAGTACAAAGTGGCGCTGGGTGGGACACACACTGCGAACGACTAACTCTAATGTGACACGCCAGCTGCTAGCGAGTGGAATCCCAAGGGAAAGCGGAAGATAAGGCATCAAAGGCAGACCTGGAGGCGGAGCCTACTCGATGAATTGAAGCCCACAGGGATGTCTTGGGGTCGGACAAAAAGGATATGGTGGAGGCCCTATGTTCCATAAGGATATGGTGGAGGCCTTATGTTCCATAAGGATATGGTGGAGGCCCTATGTTCCATAAGGATATGGTGGAGGCCTTATGTTCCATAAGGATATGGTGGAGGCCCTATGTTCCATAAGGATATGGTGGAGGCTTTATGATCCATAAGGATATGGTGGAGGCTTTATGATCCATAAGGATATGGTGGAGGCCCTATGTTCCATAAGGATATGGTGGAGGCCTTATGTTCCATAAGGATATGGTGGAGGCTTTATGATCCATAAGGATATGGTGGAGGCTTTATGATCCATAAGGATATGGTGGAGGCCCTATGTTCCATAAGGATATGGTGGAGGCCTTATGTTCCATAAGGATATGGTGGAGGCCCTATGTTCCATAAGGAGCAAAGAGGACTAAGTCAAGTTAAAGATCCAGATACCTACTAACCTAAAACATCTTGGTTTATACTATCCTTAAACATATTGATGTTTCCTAAGATAAAGCATCCTTATGTTCACTAACCTTAAACATCCATTTCTTCATGTAATGCTGTCTGATCGCTGCTCTATTAGTCTGTAAAGGAGATGAAGTATCAGTTAGATCACCACCTGCAGATTACCATCAACGCCGACAGGTTTGTCCCTGTCCTGACCCTAGACATTCAACGTCTACAGGTTTGTCCCTGTCCTGACCCTAGACATTCAACCTCTACATGTTTGTCCCTGTCCTGACCCTAGACATTCAACGCCTACAGGTTTGTCCCTGTCCTGACCCTAGACATTCAACGCCGACAGGTTTGTCCCTGTCCTGACCCTAGACATTCAACGTCTACAGGTTTGTCCCTGTCCTGACCCTAGACATTCAACGCCGACAGGTTTGTCCCTGTCCTGACCCTAGACATTCAACGCCTACAGGTTTGTCCCTTCCATCGTCCTGACCCTAGACATTCAACGTCTACAGATTTGTCCCTGTCCTGACCCTAGACATTCAACGCCGACAGGTTTGTCCCTGTCCTGACCCTAGACATTCAACGCCTACAGGTTTGTCCCTTCCATCGTCCTGACCCTAGACATTCAACGTCTACCGGTTTGTCCCTTCCACCGTCCTGACCCTAGACATTCAACGCCTACAGGTTTGTCCCTTCCACCGTCCTGACCCTAGACATTCAACGTCTACATGTTTGTCCCTGTCCTGACCCTAGACATTCAACGTCTACATGTTTGTCCCTGTCCTGACCCTAGACATTCAACGTCTACATGTTTGTCCCTGTCCTGACCCTAGACATTCAACGCCTACAGGTTTGTCCCTGTCCTGACCCTAGACATTCAACGCCTACAGGTTTGTCCCTGTCCTGACCCTAGACATTCAACGTCTACAGGTTTGTCCCTGTCCTGACCCTAGACATTCAACGCCGACAGGTTTGTCCCTGTCCTGACCCTAGACATTCAACGTCTACAGGTTTGTCCCTTCCATCGTCCTGACCCTAGACATTCAACGCCTACATGTTTGTCCCTGTCCTGACCCTAGACATTCAACGTCTACATGTTTGTCCCTGTCCTGACCCTAGACATTCAACGCCTACAGGTTTGTCCCTGTCCTGACCCTAGACATTCAACGTCTACAGGTTTGTCCCTGTCCTGACCCTAGACATTCAACGCCGACAGGTTTGTCCCTGTCCTGACCCTAGACATTCAACGCCTACAGGTTTGTCCCTGTCCTGACCCTAGACATTCAACGCCTACAGGTTTGTCCCTTCCACCGTCCTGACCCTAGACATTCAACGTCTACAGGTTTGTCCCTGTCCTGACCCTAGACATTCAACGCCTACAGGTTTGTCCCTGTCCTGACCCTAGACATTCAACGCCTACAGGTTTGTCCCTGTCCTGACCCTAGACATTCAACGCCTACAGGTTTGTCCCTGTCCTGACCCTAGACATTCAACGTCTACAGGTTTGTCCCTGTCCTGACCCTAGACATTCAACGCCGACAGGTTTGTCCCTGTCCTGACCCTAGACATTCAACGCCTACAGGTTTGTCCCTGTCCTGACCCTAGACATTCAACGCCTACATGTTTGTCCCTGTCCTGACCCTAGACATTCAACGCCTACAGGTTTGTCCCTTCCACCGTCCTGACCCTAGACATTCAACGTCTACAGGTTTGTCCCTGTCCTGACCCTAGACATTCAACGCCGACAGGTTTGTCCCTGTCCTGACCCTAGACATTCAACGCCTACAGGTTTGTCCCTTCCATCGTCCTGACCCTAGACATTCAACGTCTACAGATTTGTCCCTGTCCTGACCCTAGACATTCAACGCCGACAGGTTTGTCCCTGTCCTGACCCTAGACATTCAACGCCTACAGGTTTGTCCCTTCCACCGTCCTGACCCTAGACATTCAACGCCTACAGGTTTGTCCCTGTCCTGACCCTAGACATTCAACGTCTACAGGTTTGTCCCTGTCCTGACCCTAGACATTCAACGCCGACAGGTTTGTCCCTGTCCTGACCCTAGACATTCAACGTCTACATGTTTGTCCCTGTCCTGACCCTAGACATTCAACGTCTACATGTTTGTCCCTGTCCTGACCCTAGACATTCAACGTCTACATGTTTGTCCCTGTCCTGACCCTAGACATTCAACGTCTACAGGTTTGTCCCTGTCCTGACCCTAGACATTCAACGCCGACAGGTTTGTCCCTTCCACCGTCCTGACCCTAGACATTCAACGTCTACATGTTTGTCCCTGTCCTGACCCTAGACATTCAACGTCTACATGTTTGTCCCTGTCCTGACCCTAGACATTCAACGTCTACAGGTTTGTCCCTGTCCTGACCCTAGACATTCAACGCCGACAGGTTTGTCCCTTTCACCGTCCTGACCCTAGACATTCAACGCCTACAGGTTTGTCCCTGTCCTGACCCTAGACATTCAACGCCTACAGGTTTGTCCCTGTCCTGACCCTAGACATTCAACGCCTACAGGTTTGTCCCTTCCACCGTCCTGACCCTAGACATTCAACGCCTACAGGTTTGTCCCTGTCCTGACCCTAGACATTCAACGTCTACAGGTTTGTCCCTTCCACCGTCCTGACCCTAGACATTCAACGCCTACATGTTTGTCCCTGTCCTGACCCTAGACTCACCTCAACGATCCCGTCATTAGCGAAACGAAGTCTAACTTTGAAAAGACAAATGTCGATGAGATAGATGAAATCACATATGTAGTCAGCGATGAGCCAGTAGCGGACATTGTCGTCGGTTTGGTAGGGGAAGACCCCACGCAGGGGGATCACCACGGCGTTGTACATGAAGGCCAAGGCCACGAAAAAGAGCCACGTGACATATGTTTTACCTGTTGGCATGAAATGGCATGTCAGAAGAATGAAGTGACAGGTCACATGAAATGATATAATGTCAATGAAAGTATTTCTCCCTGCTAGATTTCATTTCTGATGGAATTCAAACAATGTGACACTTTCTGACCTGACGGATAAGGTAGAGATCAACCACTCCTAAGATCTTGGCATATGAGATCAGAGTGGACAGTTCTATGCCCAGGTGACTTTACTATTCCTAATTGTGTGTCAGGTACCCATTAGAGCAGTGTGAACTCAGGAAAGCCCAACACACTAGAACCATATAACGGTATTCGAGACTTTCGTTTGGCTGCCCGGGTGTCCAAACGTGTGAATGATTTACTGTAAATTACGAGGTCGAATAGGTCATGTGTGAATCAGTTACTGTGAGGTTCGATTGTCGCAGGAAATCGGAGCCGCTTTAGGAACTTGGGAGTCTTGAACTTGCAGTGCCAGACGCCGACAAAGTGGTCGTGATTCTCGTCAGAGAACGCGTCGCTTGTCCTCGACCCCATGGGCAGGAAGGATCCGAGCCGGATGTTCCGCGGGGCCTGCTCGCCGCCAGAGACTACTGAAAAAGAAAATGACGTCACTGTAATTAGGTCTTTATATTTATATATATAAGCACAAACACAAATTTGCAAATTTTTAAACGTAATTATATTTTTGTAATGTATCTGCCACGTAAAGGGAAGTAATTTATACAATTTTGTTCAGGTAAAATTATAATTTTTGTAAATGATAATAAAGTTAGGCTGATTTTTATAAGCTTTTATTTAACTCACTGTCTCTGTCGTCAGTCTGTCTAGATCGAAACGCCCGAGCGAAATTTTGGACACTTCTAAATGACAGATTTGTTTCAACGTTGGCATGTGGATCAAGACAAGAAGACAGTGCAAAATGGCATTAAATTTGACTTAATTGGTTGCCTGATTAATTTTTTATGAATTAATTAAAATTGTGTCCAAATTAGTAGGCTGTCTCATCAGTGGCGTAGCGAGGTCGGGTGTCACCCGGTGCGGCACTTAATGGTGTCACCCCCAGAGGCGTAGCGACCCTTCCCGGGGACAAACTTTCAAACTTTTGATTTGCACCCCCCCCCCCTCAAAATTTCAATTTGCACCCCCCCCCCCCCCTCAAAATTTCAATTTGCACCCCCCCCCCCTCAAAATTTTATTTATATATTTTGCTATTTCTTGCATTGGTGTCACCCCCCCCCTGAATTGTGTCACCCGGTGCGGTCCGCACCCCCCCCTCTCCCCCCCCTTGCTACGCCTCTGTGTCTTATTAAGCTATTCCACACTAATAGACACGCTTCATCACGTTCATTATGTGCGCATGGTTTTTACTTTCTCGTATATACAAAGTAAAGAGAATCTCGACGTTTTACACTTCTCTGAGTTGGAAAAACATAGTTTTGCAATTTCGTCCGTATGTTTGTGTGTTCACTTGGTGTACAATTCTTTTTTCTACGAGATTCTATGCTATTTTTTAAAATTTTAAGTATTTAAAATTGATTAAAAATCATGTCTATTTCCCGAGTTCCCATCCCCTGTTGTTTTATATAAGAATATTCTAGAGAGTTTATGGGAGATCACTCCCGGTTTATTTATCTTGCAACTGTATTGTAAACGAGCCGACCCGCTGCGTATCATACGCCGCTATTTAGTTGTTGTTTTTTTCTACTTTTCAGTAATTTATAATTTATGAATTCGACAGTACCAATGCTGCCATTGAAAATATTTGCTTAAAAACACTAACCCCCCCCCCCCCCCCCACGTGAAAGCAGCCTCCTCTTAGTTACCTCCTCTAAGTTTAAAATCGTTTCAAACTCAATTATCTGCCCCTAATAGCCGTCACCAAACCCGTCTCTATGATTGTAAAATGTAAACAGAGTGAACACCGCTCACCAGATCATGTGGGGGTGGGGTGGGGGTGGTAGTGATAGTGATAGAGAGGAAGAGAGGGGACTGCAAAGGCGCGCTTGCAGCTTGTTTTCTAACTGATCCCAGAAGAGAATTATATATATAGATTTTTTCAAATTAAATTACTGAAAAAAAAATTCACAAAAAAACGTTTTAATTACAAGATTTTAGGTAATAATGCACTAAAAAGTAGAAAATAAAGTATAAATATTACCTACTATTTAAATAACTATAAAGAAAAGCATGGGTCTCTTCCTAAATATTAGATAATAAAGTGACGCACGCTTTTTTGTAGTTATTTAATTAATAGTGTATAGGTTATTTTCTACTTTTTAATGCATTATTACATAAAAGCTTGTAATAAAAAACGTTGTATTTGATTTTTACTTTCTCGTATATACGTAGTATAGAGAAAGTATTGTAATCGTGCAAAAAAAAAATCGAGATTTTTACAAATCTCGACGTTTTACACCTCACTGATACGGAAAAACATAATTTTGCAATCTTGTCCGTATGTCTGTGTGTGTGTGTGTCTGTCCGTGTGTGTGTCTGTGTGTAAACACGATAACTTGAGTACCGTTACAGCTAGGTTGATGAAATTTCATATATAAGTATTTTATCAAAATCGTAGATCCGTATCAACTTTTGAGCGATTTCCGATAACCGGAAGTGGTACTTTTCCTACTTTGAATTTTTCAAAAGCCTATAACTTGAGTACTATTTCAGATAGATAAATGAAATTTCACATGTAAGTAAAAGATCTAATTCTCTACCTTCTGTTAAATTTTGAGTAATTTCCGTTGACTGGAAGTAGTAATTTACGCTACTTCCGATTTCTCAAAAAACTAATGTAAATTTTTAAAGTACTAATAATATTGCGCACTATTATACGCGTTTTTATTCGGCGTTTGCTTGGTGCGCAATGTTTTTTTTATGAGATTCTATTCTATTTTTAAAAGTTTAAGTATTTACAATGGATTAAAAATCATAACTATATCCCCAGTTACCATCCCCTGTTGTTTTATATAAGAATATTCGAGAAAGTTTAGGGGAGATCACTACCGGTTTATTTTAACAATCATATTTACACTGCATATTTTTTTGAGTACTTTAAATTTTTGTATGAACCATAGAGTTGCATGACTAAAGAGACATGAAGACAATGCAACATGACATTAAACTTGACTTAATTGGTTGCCTCATTAGATTTTAAAATTTTGTCCAAATTAGTAGACTGTCTCATCATACCATTCCGACTATTAGACAGCGTCACCACGTTCATTACGTGCGCAATGGTTTTTAGTCATGCAACTCTAAAATAAATTATAGACTATTATTTAAATAACTAGAAAGAAAAGCGTGGGTCTCTTCCTAAACATTAGTAAAGGTATCCAATAGATACTAAAGTGACCCACGCTTTTCTTTATAGTTATTTAAATAGTAGTGTATGATTTGTTTTCTACTTTTTAGTGCATTAGTACATAAAAGCTTGTTATTAAAACGTTTTTTTTTTATAAATTTTTAATGAACTTTTTACTGTCTCGTATGTACGAAGTATAGAGAAAGTATAGTAATCGTGCAAAAAAAAACGACTTTTGCAAATCTCGACGTTTTACACCTCCCTGAGTCGAAAAAACATAGTTTTGCAATCTTGTCCATATGTGTGTGTGTGTGCATGCGTGTGCGTGTGTGTGTGTGTGTGTGTGTGTGTCCGTGTGTAAACACGATAACTTGAGTACCGTTACAGCTAGGTTAATGAAATTTCATATATAAGTATTTTATCAAAATCGTAGATCCGTATCAACTTTTGAGTGATTTCTAATAACCGGAAGTGGAACTTTTTCTACTTTCAATTTTTCAAAAGCCTATAACTTGAGTACTTTTTCAGATAGATAAATGAAATTTCACATGTAAGTAAGAGCTCTAATTCTCTCTGTCGTCTTTTGAGTAATTTCCGTTGACCGAAAGTAGTAATTTTCGTTATTTCCGATTTCTAAAAAAACGCATGTAAATTTATAAAGTACTAATAATATTCCGCACTACTATACACATTTTTTTTTGCGTTTTCTTGGTGTGAAATTCTTTTTTCTACGAGGTTTTATTCTATTTTTTAAAAAGTTTAAGCACTTAAAAATGAATTTAAAATAAACCGGGAGTGATCTCCCCTAAACTTTCTCGAATATTCTTATAAAACACTACGGGGGTTGGCAACTCGGGATCTAGATAATATTTTAAATTCATTTTTTGACTAGGTCGTCAGAAAGTGGTTGCTGTCTCTAGGTCGTCAGAAAGTGGTTGCTGTCTCTAGGTCGTCAGAAAGTGGTTGCTGTCTCTAGGTCGTCAGAAAGTGGTTGCTGTCTCTAGGTCGTCAGAAAGTGGTTGCTGTCTCTAGACTAGGTCGTCAGAAAGTGGTTGCTGTCTCTAGGTCGTCAGAAAGTGGTTGCTGTCTCTAGGTCGTCAGAAAGTGGTTGCTGTCTCTAGGTCGTCAGAAAGTGGTTGCTGTCTCTAGGCGAGGTCGTCAGAAAGTGGTTGCTGTCTCTAGACTAGGTCGTCAGAAAGTGGTTGGTGTCTCTAGGTCGTCAGAAAGTGGTTGCTGTCTCTAGACTAGGTCGTCAGAAAGTGGTTGCTGTCTCTAGGTCGTCAGAAAGTGGTTGCTGTCTCTAGGTCGTCAGAAAGTGGTTGCTGTCTCTAGACGAGGTCGTCAGAAAGTGGTTGCTGTCTCTAGGTCGTCAGAAAGTGGTTGGTGTCTCTAGGTCGTCAGAAAGTGGTTGCTGTCACTAGACTAGATCGTCAGAAAGTGGTTGCTGTCTCTAGGTCGTCAGACAGTGGTTGCTGTCTCTAGGTCGTCAGAAAGTGGTTGCTGTCTCTAGACGAGGTTGTCAGAAAGTGGTTGCTGTCTCTAGGTCGTCAGAAAGTGGTTGCTGTCTCTAGGCTAGGTCGTCAGAAAGTGGTTGCTGTCTCTAGGTCGTCAGAAAGTGGTTGCTGTCTCTAGACTAGGTCGTCAGAAAGTAGTTGCTGTCTCTAGGTCGTCAGAAAGTGGTTGCTGTCTCTAGGTCGTCAGACAGTGGTTGCTGTCTCTAGGTCGTCAGAAAGTGGTTGCTGTCTCTAGGTCGTCAGAAAGTGGTTGCTGTCTCTAGGTTGTCAGAAAGTGGTTGCTGTCTCTAGGTCGTCAGAAAGTGGTTGCCGTCTCTAGGTCGTCAGAAAGTGTTTGCTGTCTCTAGGTCGTCAGAAAGTGGTTGCTGTCTCTAGACTAGGTCGTCAGAAAGTGGTTGCTGTCTCTAGGTCGTCAGAAAGTGGTTGCTGTCACTAGACTAGGTCGTCAGAAAGTGGTTGCTGTCTCTAGGTCGTCAGAAAGTGGTTGCTGTCTCTAGGTCGTCAGAAAGTGGTTGCTGTCTCTAGGTCGTCAGAAAGTGGTTGCTGTCTCTAGGTCGTCAGAAAGTAGTTGCTGTCTCTAGGTCGTCAGAAAGTGGTTGCCGTCTTTAGGTCGTCAGAAAGTGGTTGCTGTCTCTAGGTCGTCAGAAAGTGGTTGCTGTCTCTAGACTAGGTCGTCAGAAAGTAGTTGCTGTCTCTAGGTCGTCAGAAAGTGGTTGCCGTCTCTAGGTCGTCAGAAAGTGGTTGCTGTCTCTAGACTAGGTCGTCAGAAAGTGGTTGCTGTCTCTAGGTCGTCAGAAAGTGGTTGCTGTCTCTAGGTCGTCAGAAAGTGGTTGCTGTCTCTAGGTCGTCAGAAAGTGGTTGCTGTCTCTAGGTTGTCAGAAAGTGGTTGCTGTCTCTAGGTCGTCAGAAAGTGGTTGCTGTCTCTAGGTCGTCAGAAAGTGGTTGCTGTCTCTAGGTCGTCAGAAAGTGGTTGCTGTCTCTAGGTCGTCAGAAAGTGGTTGCTGTCTCTAGACTAGGTCGTCAGAAAGTGGTTGCTGTCTCTAGGTCGTCAGAAAGTGGTTGCTGTCTCTAGGTCGTCAGAAAGTGGTTGCTGTCTCTAGACTAGGTCGTCAGAAAGTGGTTGCTGTCTCTAGGTCGTCAGAAAGTGGTTGCTGTCTCTAGGTCGTCAGAAAGTGGTTGCTGTCTCTAGGTCGTCAGAAAGTGGTTGCTATCTCTAGGTCGTCAGAAAGTGGTTGCTGTCTCTAGACTAGGTCGTCAGAAAGTGGTTGCTGTCTCTAGACTAGGTCGTCAGAAAGTGGTTGCTGTCTCTAGACTAGGTCGTCAGAAAGTGGTTGCTGTCTCTAGACTAGGTCGTCAGAAAGTGGTTGCCGTCTCTAGGTCGTCAGAAAGTGGTTGCTGTCTCTAGGTCGTCAGAAAGTGGTTGCCGTCTCTAGGTCGTCAGAAAGTGGTTGGTGTCTCTAGACGAGGTCGTCAGAAAGTGGTTGGTGTCTCTAGGTCGTCAGAAAGTGGTTGCTGTCTCGAGGTCGTCAGAAAGTGGTTGGTGTCTCTAGACGAGGTCGTCAGAAAGTGGTTGCTGTCACTAGACTAGGTCGTCAGAAAGTGGTTGGTGTCTCTAGGTCGTCAGAAAGTGGTTGGTGTCTCTAGGTCGTCAGAAAGTGGTTGCTGTCTCTAGACGAGGTCGTCAGAAAGTGGTTGGTGTCTCTAGGTCGTCAGAAAGTGGTTGCTGTCTCTAGATCGTCAGAAAGTGGTTGCTGTCTCCAAACAAAGTTGTCAATCCAGACGAGATCCCAGGGGGCAAAGAAAAAAATTCTTATTTACATAATTACAGCCTTCCTCGCATTATAGTCTCCCATCTAAACTTTCTTGAATATCTCTTGTTTCTAGACACTAGAATGTCTAGTGTGTCTAGAATGTCTCTTGTGTCTAGAATGTCTCTTGTGTCTAGAATGTCTCGTTTGTCTAGAATGTCTCGTGTGTCTAGAATGTCTCGTGTGTCTAGAATGTCTCGTGTGTCTAGAATGTCTAGTGTGTCTAGAATGTCTCTTGTGTCTAGAATGTATAGTGTGTCTAGAATGTCTCTTGTGTCTAGAATGTCTCTTGTGTCTAGAATGTCTCTTGTGTCTAGAATGTCTCTTGTGTCTAGAATGTCTCTTGTGTCTAGATCTAGAATGTCTCGTGTGTCTAGAATGTCTAGTGTGTCTAGAATGTCTCTTGGGCCTAGAATGTCTCTTGTGTCTAGAATGCCTCGTGTGTCTAGAATGTCTCGTGTGTCTTATGTGATTTACAAACGTTTCCGACATATCTAGACACAACTAGACACATCTAGACACTGTCATAACTCTACGAGAAGCAACACTTTGTTTAAAAGTTAGACGTCTCTACTATGAACCTTTAAAAAGTTGACTTTACACACTCCAACTGTTTTAGTGTATATCAAGAAACAATACACTTTCCACAGCTAAAACACTTTGTAATTTTATCCATTAACTGAACACACCAAAACCGGAAGAAACAAGACTTGAATCTTGTGTAACAGAACTTGAAACCTTGTCCTAACCAATCTTTATAACTGCTTTTTGTGGAGGGAGAAAATATTTTGGCTTATAAAAAACTGAAACTGAATTTTTAAAACAGACGTGTGTATTCAAGCTGATGGCACCAAAGCTTTTAGGGCAATCAGACCAAGGCATGGTTTATCTGGCCATGTTTCTTTTCAAGTAATCGCGCCGCTTCTCACCCGCCCATCTTGCTAAATGCTGGGGAGGGCTCGGCTAAATATTTCCAACACGTCACCTGATCTCGTGCAAATTACCAGATTTAAATATCCGGGGGAGGAAAATTGTTCAAGGAGGAAATGACGGGTGGGTATTTAGAGCCTTTCTCTCTCTCCTCCCGTCATGTTTCTCTCTCCTCAGGACAAATGATCTCACGGACACAAGATCCAGGACAAAATATATCAGGACAAAAGATACCAGGACAAAATATATCAGGACAAAAGATACCAGGACAAAATATATCAGGACAAAAGATACCATGCACAAATGATCCCAGACAAAATATCTCACCGTAAAATATTTATAGTATTTAGCATTATTTTTAGTCGATTTTACATTTTATTGTGAATGTCATATTATGGATTTTATTTTTTTACACATAATTATTGTGAGATATACTACATGCATGACTTAAACATTATTGTGAGACTTAAATTTAATAAACAAGCAATCAAAAGACCGAGTAAACTTACAATGACGATAATGGTGAAAGCAAGATTTTTATTAGGACAAGGTTAACTGTTCGTAAGGTTTGTGTTTGTGTTTGCATTTGTATTTGTGATTGATTTTGTAATTCCGTTAGTGTTTGCGTTTTTCTTTTTAACTTACATTTGTGTTTGTGCTTCCTTAGATTATTGCATTTGTGTTTGCATTTATGCTTCTATTTGCGTTTTGTTTGCGTTTGTGTTTTGGTTTGTGTTTGGGTTTTAGTTTGCGCTTGTGTTTGTGTTATGTTTTTGTTTGTGTTTATGTTTTGCGTTTGTGCTTGCTTTGTGTTCGTTTGCTTTTGATTGCGTTAGTGTTTGCATTTTTGTTCGTGTTTACATTTGTGTCTGTGTTTCCTTTGATGTTTGCGTTGTGTTTGCGTTTATGTTTGTATTTTCGTTTGCTTTAGTGTTTGGGTTTAAGTTTTAGTTTGCGTTTCTGTTTGTGTTATGTTTGCGTTTGTTTTTGTATTTTGGTTTTGGTTGGTTTTTTGCTAGGGTTAAGTTTGAAATTAGAGTTTGATTTAGGGGTATGTGTTCATTTGTGAAATGTTCATACCCTGTATATGCTGCTTGATAAACACACAAGCCATGTTCCTTCACAGATAGTTTTTTTTTTCACAGAGGCCACTGCAGGGCCTGGCCGGGATGGCTAGTGTAGTTATATAAGGATAGCGTAAAAGAGTGAAGCCGAGTTGAACTTTAAACTTCGGTCATGGGCAGAGGCGTAGCGACACTTCCCGGCGCCCGGGGACAAACTTTCAATTTGTCGCCCCCCCCCCCCTCCCCCCCCATACTAATTTTATATTTTATAATGCAAAACTGCAGCTAAAATGAGCTTTTAATTTTTTTCCTACCCATTTTGGCGCCCCCTAGGTTCGGCTCCCGGGGACATACTGTTACGACTCCCTTCTCCAATCCTTTCGAACTAGTCAGGGAATCGTAAACAAGAAGCAGAAAAATAAAAATAGATAAATGCCAACTTCAGTGATCTCTATTTATTTCCACAAATTACAACACTTAAAGTTAACCCGCCACCGAAATACAACAATCAGAAATAAACACAACTAGCTACAACAACTACAGTTCTTAGTACGACTACCCTACTTGTCCCTAACTGTCTATCTAGCCTAGGTCTACTACAGTACAGGCATCTCTTGGCTGTCCACTAGCTCACAGAGACGCCCCATGTCTGTCTCCTCTAGACCTAGCTATCCGAGACGAGTCCGTCCGTCTCCGAGTATGTGTCGTGTTCTCACTCGTGAGTGTATGACTGTCTGTCCCCGAGTCTACCCCTCCTTAAATAACGGTCTCCTTCCTTTGTCTTCATCCAGCCTAACCTAATTCGTACGTCGCCACAGTTCTGTGATACCTAATTAAAATGTCAGACCCTACTGATAACTTCCTAGATTTCCCCCCAATCCGCCCGCCATACTGTCTCCCCTAAGGTCACATAAGTCAATAATGTTGTCACCAGTAATTAGAGTCTAACAACACAATTATCATCACCCCTACCCCTTTAATAGGGTTAACTCAGGTAGAGATCCACTGGGATCGTAACAATACGTACCTGCCATTCACCCCCCCCCCTCGCTACACCTCTGGTCATGGGTAAGTCCTTCATTCATTCTAATTGCAATTCTATATTTCCACCTTTGTTCGTTCCAATTGCTTGCATGCTACACCCTTCAGTTGCCAAATTCTAAACTATTAATTAAAGGTGATTTGAACAAGCTATTAATTTAGGAAATTGATAATATAAACTAAGATCATCTAGGGTTGACTCAACATTTTTGTAACTATACGACCTACCGGGTTTTGGGATGGCAGAAAAGTGATCAAATATTAATGGAAAAATTAGGTTAGGATATAACTGCGTTTATTAACCACGAGCCGACCTGCGGTGTAGCATACACCGCTCTACTCTATGGTTGTTTTATTTTCTACGTTTCAGTATTTCGTGTGTGAATTTGACACTACCAATGCTGCGACTGAAAATATTTTGCTTTTAAGCACTATAAGTAGCTGATGAAGGACGATTATCCTCACCTCACCTTCCCTTCATGGCTTCGCTAGTGTCTCTTGTAGTATCTCGTTACATTTGTATTTCCGACTTAGGAGATTGAAGAACTTACCAGACTTGGCGTCTAGGTCTGACTTAGGAGATTGAAGAACTTACCAGACTTGGCGTCTAGGTCTGACTTAGGAGATTGAAGAACTTACCAGACTTGGCGTCTAGGTCTGACTTAGGAGATTGAAGAACTTACCAGACTTGGCGTCTAGGTCTGACTTAGGAGTTTGAAGAACTTACCAGACTTGGCGTCTAGGTCTGACTTAGGAGTTTGAAGAACTTACCAGACTTGGCGTCTAGGTCTGACTTAGGAGATTGAAGAACTTACCAGACTTGGCGTCTAGGTCTGACTCCGAAGACGGGGTGGGGGGCTGCGAGATTTTCTCCTTAGCTCTCTGGGTGCGGCTGGAAAAGGCGCGGACGAGCTCATGCATGCGCTCACTGAAGCTCCCGCTAACATTAGACAGACTGTTGGTGCCGCCACTGAAATATGTGAATGGCTGTGTTATCTATTTGTTATTATTATCTTTAGTATTGACCTGAGTATTGTTCTAGTTTTACTAGGGGTTATAGTTGTTAGTGACTATTTTATTGTATGTAGTGAGACGGTTTTGTGTGGAGGAGGCTGTATACGTTGATAGGCCGATTCATTCATTTTTTTATTAATTAATTAAATTTTCCTATATAAAATATTATAAAATTTATTGCGCTATTGTACGCACACAAGATGTGACGTGGCCTAGATGTTCATAGCGAAAGCGTGTAGGCACGGAGAGATTGGGTGTGAGAGTCTCCTCCCCTGACAAGTGTGTGAACTCTAGTGTGTAAGCAGTGTGTGGGATCGTCAACTTAGGGTAGCATGTAGTCAGTGTTTTCGTGAATGTTCACTGTTTCTCTGTTGTATTTGGAAAATTATATTGGATTATTACATTTGAACTGTGTTTTAAATTGTGTTATACCTTGTTCCACTATGAAATGGAAAGCTAACCATAACACAAGAATACAAAACAAATGGCGACATCTTCCAATGTTAGATTATAAAGAAATGAACGATATAAAGACGTAGGCCTACGCTATGAAATGTATGCAATTTTCTCGGTCTAAACTAAAACAAATTACTTTTAAAAACAACATAACTACCTTTGAGCAGCCGGGTTTTTAACGAAATCATTTAAGCCTCTTAATCAGCGTGTGCATTTAATATGGTGTTGTGTTGACTAATAATGTATATAATTTATTGGTTTTAATTTTTCTAATAGATATTGGTATCCTATGTTATTTTAAATTTGTCGGATTTTTAGCAATTTAGTTATTTCTTTGCTTTATCACTAATATTGTTCAACGTATAGTAAAGCACATAATGTTTTGACCAATAACTTTTTACTTTCTTGTATATACGAAGTATAGAGAAAGTCTTGTAATCGTGCAAAAAAATCGAGATTTTTACAAATCTCGACGTTTTACACCTCACTGATACGGAAAAACATAACTTTGCAATCTTGTCCGTATGACTGTGTGTCTGTGTGTGCATGTGTGTGTAAACACGATAACTTGAGTACCGTTACAGCTAGGTTGATGAAATTTCATAGATCCGTATCAGCTTTTGAGCGATTTCCGATAACCGGGAGAGGTACTTTTTCTACTTTGAATTTTTCCAAAGCCTATAACTTCAGTATTATTTCAGATAGATAAATGAAATTTCACATGAAAGTAAAATATCTAATTCTCTACCTTATATCAAATTTTGAGTAATTTCCGTTGACCGAAAATAGTAATTTACGCCATTTCCGATTTCTCAAAAAAAAAAGCTTATAAATTTATAAAGTACTAATGTAAGCTCTGCTAGGGGGGGGGGGGGGATACCTTAAAATCTACTCTACCCTTCCCTAGGCTTAACTAACTAATCTGTCCGGTCAGTGCAACCGTGGTAGAACCCACAGTGGTTAAACCCTAACCTTAGTCTAAATAATAAAAACAAAAAAAAATCTTTTAACAATTAAATAAAATTTATTTCATGGAACCAATCAAAGTCACAAAAAAAGAATAGATAAAAACTACTGACACAAAACAGACAAAACAAAACCAAACAAAACAGTTTAGATACAACAAAACATTACGTTCGACCATTTGCTGGTGTTGCGCCGACTTATGATGTCTAGGATGGTCCAGGCCCTGACACACAGAAACCTCCCTTCATCCATTCTCGACATCCAAAAGTCCACACCAAACAAAACACTACGTAAAACCACTACGTACAATACGTTACGTACAATACATTACGTAGAAAACAATACGTACACAACAAACTTTTTACACCAAACAAAACAATTCATATATAACAAAACACCCAGCCAAGTCGCACAAGCAACCTCACTGGAAGGGGGGGGGGGGAAGAAAAAAGAAAAGGAAAACATAAGAAAAATGCATGGTAATGGCAGATATATACATAAATATATACACAAGTTCAAAATGCTACCTACTACTTCTATCTAGCTAAAGCCTCGAGTAAAACTAATCCTTACTATACAATTCTAAAAGCAATTCTCAAAAACAACTAACCACTGTCTAAAGAAGAACTAGCAACTTAAAAATAACGTGTAAACAAATTCATTGTAGAACCAATCTTTCCTGCACAAGGAGCAGCCCGAAGCCACTGGTCTACATAAACAATATCCATATTGATAACATTAAAGTTAACACACTCCGCTAAGGCCCCAATGAAGGCAGACACAAAGCAAGCGATACTCAACATGACGTTGCACGAAACAGCACACACATTAATTTTAAACAACCTAAAACACGAGGCAACTAAAATATACTAATATAATTACTGTCTAAAACAACTGACTATTGACTAAGCCAATCCTAGTCAATAACACATCATAAAACAATCAGGTAAATGCACACACGCATTCACACCAGTTTTGGAAACACTCCTAAACCCACTGACCTAAACCACGTGGTCCGAAAACACACGCCAAGGGTTTAGAAAATACAAATTTAAAATCCCTCAAAATAACACACCACGTGCATACCAGACATGCCGATGCTCACTATCTCGTTTTAAACGAAAATGAAAGAAAACGAGAAACATCGGCAGCCGCATTCATACAAATCACTCAAAGATAAAGTATAAAAAAAACAAATACCTCCACGCGTGAGGTGCGCCACGCGCCCACACAGAAACCTGACCCGACCTACATCTCGCCGCGGGTCAAAAAGGAAGAAAATCGTCCGAGCGGCCAATTTATACTGACCGCTTCGAGCGGAAGGGGACCCCGTGGCCGTTCCCTATTGGACCACCATGCACTCAGACTCGCACCAAATAAAATAATACAAAATAATCCATTCACCCGCTCACACTAATAATATTCCGCACTATTATGCACATTTCGTTTTGGCGTTCGCTTGGTGTGCAATTCTTTTTTCTACGAGATTCTATTCTATTTTTAAAAGTTTAAGTATTTAAAAATCATGTCTATATTCCGAGTTATATAAGAACATTCGAGAAAGTTTAGGGGAGATCACTCCCGGTTTATTTATAACATTTTTCTAAACAAGTATAGCATTAAAAAATATATATGCCTATAATTTACGTGTAACCGGTACCGACGGCTAGTCTATTATTCAAAATTTCAAAGTACTGAAAAAAATGCATAAAACATTTTAATTACCTTTTATGTAATAAGTAGCCGTTATATCCATTTCTTACATTAAATGTTTACCCGGGTCTAGGTCTTTACCAAACCCTGCCCACCCATTAGCCCCCAGATTAACCTTCTCTCAATTACCCAACTGCACAATACGAGTACCTATCCCTGTCACAGAGTTATCGGTCATTCGCTGGTCATGTTAATAACCAGGATAATATGCTTATACCTAACCTTCACCCTATCCCTATTTTTATAATATACTATCCTAAATATTACCATTACCATTACCATTACCATTACCATTACCATTACCATTACCATTACCATTACCATTACCATTACCATTACCATTACCATTACCATTACCATTACCATTACCATTACCATTACCATTACCATTACCAGTAAAAAAAGCCATTACCATTACCATTACCATTACCATTACCAGTAAAAAAAGCCATTACCATTACCATTACCATTACCATTACCATTACCATTACCATTACCATTACCATTACCATTACCATTACCATTACCATTACCATTACCATTACCATTACCATTACCATTACCATTACCATTACCATTACCATTACCATTACGGTTACCGATGTGTTACCGTTACCCCTACGCTGGATAATTATCAGGTGTTAGGTGTCCAGTCTTTTTTCCAAACTTTTCTCCGGAGGGGGGGGGGCACTGGGTATTTTCGGGGGCGGACTACATGTTCCGAATTTATACTGGTAAAAGTATGTTTTCTATATAAACTCCATCTCGTTCGGGGAGCGGTAGACTTTCCTCTGGGTGGGGGTGAGGGGAGGTTGGGTTAAGGTCCGTAATGTAATAGGGCTTGTAAGTAGGTCACAACTTCTCGTTCTCGTATTAGTAGATTTCGAGACCGTAGACTTACAAGCCCTATTGACAGAGGATAATGACGTAGAATAAAAGATCGGGAGTTTGTGTGTGTGTTGGGGTGAGGTAACAGGAGGATCCATGTTTTAAGCACCTCGTACTCTATACGTAACATCTTATTAGACCACAACATCTATAGAATTTTTTTGGCAAATCGGGATATAGACAATATTTTAAATCCATTTTTAATTACTTAAAACTTTTAAAATAGAAAAGAATCTCGTAAAAAAAAAAGAATTGCGCACCAAGTGAATGGCAAACGATATGTGTATAATAGTGCGGAATAGTATTAATACTTTATAAATTCACATGCGTTTTGTTTTTAAGAGATTGAAAAAAAGCGTAAATTGCTACTTCCGGTCAACGTAAATTACTCAAAATTTGATAGAAGGCAGAGAATTAGATATTTTACATATGTGTTAATTTTCATTTATCTATCTGAAACAGTATTCAAGTTATAGGTTTTTGAAAAAAATAAAAGTAGAATAAGTTCCACTTTCGGTTATCGAAAATAGCTGAAAAGTTTATAACGAACTACAAATTTGATATAATACTTATATATGAAATTTCATCAACCTAGCTGTAACGGTACTCAAGTTATCGTGTTAACAGACATACATACACACACAGACATGCGGACAGGATTGCAAAACTATGGTTTTCCGACTCAGGGAGGTGTAAAGCGTCGAAATCTGTGAGAATCTCGATATTTTTTTTTGCACGATTACAATACTTCCTCTATAATTCGTATACGAGAAAGTAAAAAACGTAGCTCTATACCCCCCCCCCCCCCCCTCCATACTTTTTTTTTTCTTTTTTTAAATTTCAGTTAAACACCGACTTGCAAGTTTACAAAGATTAATTATTCCTAACTATTTACACCGTCAAAGACCTTATGGCCATAACTGTTTCCATTTCTCTTTCTCTGATTTTTCTCATTAATGCTTTATATTAAATTACCTTTTCACAGGCTTTTATTTAACTCACTTCATCTGTCGTCAGTCGTCAGTCTGTCGTCAGTCTGTCTGTTTAGATCGAAACGGCCCAGCGAAATTGCAGGAACTTCTAACTGACAGATACGGTTCGTAATTGGTACGTGAGTAAAGACATGAAGACATTCAATTTGACTTAATTGGTCGCCTGATTAATTATTTATGAATTAATTAAAATTTGTCCAAATCAGTAGGCAGTCCTATCCAACTACTGCACGCGCGTCATCACGTTCAATAGTGCGTCATTACGTTCAATAGGTGCGCAATGATTTTTAATTTAAAAATCATGCACGGCGTAGTTACAATTTTGATATGGTTATAAAATTCTGTCTGTCTGGGTTTTTTTCGGACTTTACTAAAGATTGGATATATTTAATGTTTTTAATATTTTCGGTAACTAAATAAAAAATTTAAAAAAAGCAAAACCAATTTGGTTTTCACGTGTAATGGCGACATAAATAACGGCATCCTGCTGTTCCATAGGCCGCCATAAATTTTATTGTACGCATTGTAAACTAAAAAAAAAGAAAAACTAGGTCATGGGGTTTAAATTTGCATTGTTATTTTAAAACTTTATCTGAAAAGTTTTGTGAAAAAAAAAACAACTACAAAGTGGGGCTGTCAGAAATCGATCACGGAGTTCCTGTACAGCCAATCAATGTTTGTCTTACGAAAGTGAAACATCGGGTTATAACTTAGGCTTGATGAAAATAAATAGAAATGTAGCCTTAAACTCAACAAATTATTTTCAAGGTCTCTGGATCTGGAACTTTTATAGCATTGATTCTAAAAATATTAAATTTCTGAATTAATTTTAGGCTTAAGTTTTTATTTTTTTATTATTTTTACGGTCCTAAATCTAAAAAAGCAAGTTTTTATTCCATTTCAACATTATTATGGAAAGATTATCGTCAACTCGCTGGCGTCCATTACATGTTTCGTTTCCGGTTAAATTTGAAGTTGAGGTGGTGATTTTGGTTTTGTTTTCGATTTAGAGAAAAAGACAACACTATCAACGTAGCGCCCATTGTATTACTCCCTCAACTGGCCATTTATGTCGTTATTAATAATGAAATAAATATGGGCTACATAAAGATGGAGATAAATAAATCAAACGTAGGCTACACAAATGAACTTAAACATTTGCCTCAGATCTTTCACGCAGCCTTTGAAAATAAACTTTCAACCCTGACCTCTCATCCTTGACTTACTGTGACGCTGCATCCGCTGTTTGAGCTTGTGCCAAGCCCGCAAGGTGAAGGTCACTTGTGCTCCACATGGAGGCTGTGCTGAGCAGTCCCGGGCTCCTGACCTGTGGACCTGCGACAGGGTCACCTGACGACACGTCATCAATGCTTAGAGATGCCAGTGGGCGCAGGCGGCGCCCGTGGGGGCCATTTTTATTCAAAGACGACGATGACGTCAAACTGGACCTTCTTGGAGCTGAAAAAAGGTCATAGGTCAGCGTGAGGTATCCTCCAGACAAAGGTCTTTGTTAAGCAGTTATAGAAAGATCATTAACGTGTTAAATACATTTGTTTATCGATGTTTACATATGGAGTGCTGGAATAGGAACTAATACCCAGGGTAAAGAGGGGTTTTGTCAGCTTTTGTCATATTTTCATTTCCAATTGCTGTTATTTGATCAGATAGTTTTTATCTTAATTTTAGGCTCGATTCGAATCTATTTTTGAATATACAGAATAAACTAAAACCAGACTACAAGAAACATTTTCATAACGATTTATACGTAAGTAATCTTAAATAGCTTTCTGTAGCAGAAATAAATAATTTGCCCTAAGAGCTACGATAATTGGCATCATTATTTTGATTTAATAAACTATTATTGACTTAGAAAAAATCAATGTTTCCAAAAATATTGTCTAATATCTAAAGATGAAATGGACTATGTATCTCTGTATGTATGTAAAATGTATTTTTGTGGAACACATGAATATAGTTTTAAAAAAAAAAACTCGACTAAATCGCCATTGTGTAATATTCTTAAAGTACCATTTTTGTACTAAAATCTAAATTGATGATTAAAAAAACTCCTCAAAATTGATCTTTTTACAAGCTTTTATTTAATTCACTTCCTTGTCAGTCGTCAGTCTGTCTGTCTAGATCGAAACGCCCGAGCGAAAATACGGGCACTTCTAACTGACAGATACGGTTCGTAGTTGGTACGTGGGTCAAGACATGTAGACAATGCATCATGACATTAAAGTTGACTAAAATGGATGCCTAATTAATTTTCTATGAATAAATTAAAATTTTGACCAAATTAGTAGGCAGTTCATTCCAACTGCTACACACGCATCATCACGTTCAATAGCGCATCATCATGTTCATAGGTGCGCAATGTTTTTTAGTCATGTAACTCTATTGTAAATAAAACATGTAAAGTACTAAAAAATGTAAAAAATAAACTGGGAGTGATCTCCCCTAAACTTTCTCGAATATTTTTATATAACTTGGAATGTAGACATGATTTTTAATTACTTAAACTTTTGAAAATAGAATAGAATCTCATAGAAAAAAGAATTGCGTACCAAGCGAACGCCAAAACAAAATGTGCATAATAGTGCGCAATATTGTTAGCACTTTATAAATTTACATGCGTTTTTTGAGAAATCGGAAATAGCGTAAACTAGTACTTCCGATCAACGGAAATTACTCAAAATTTTACAGAAGGTAGACAATTAGATATTTTACTTACGTGTGAAATTTCATTTATCTACCTGAAATTATACTTAAGTTATAGGCTTTTTAAATATTTAAAGTAGGAAAAGTACCACTTCCGGTTATCGGAAATCGCTCAAAAAATTATACGGATCTACGATTTTGATAAAATACTTATATATGAAATTTTATCAACCTAGCTGTAACGGTACTCAAGTAATCATGTTACACACAGACACACAGACAGACACACACACACACATACGGACAAGATTGCAAAATTATGTTTTTCCGTATCAGTACACGATTACAATACTTTCTCTATACTTCGTATATACGAGAAAGTAAAAAAAAAAATCATAAAAAACGTTTTAATAACAAGCTTTTATGTAATAATGCACCAAAAAGTAGAAAATAAATTATACACTACTATTTAAATTGCTATAAAGAAAAGCGTGGGTCTCTTCCTAAATATTAGTGAAGGTATCTAATAGATACTAAAGTAACCCACGCTTTTCTTTATAGTAATTTAAATAGTAGTGTATAATTTATTTACTACTTTTTAGTGTATTATTACATAAAAGCTTGTTATTAAAACGTTTTTTATGAAAAAAAATTATTTATAATTTTAATTGACGTAATGCGCACAAAACAAAATCCAACTAAATGTATTACCCTTTACGAAATTCAAATTTTGTTAAAGTATACAAATTACCTCCCTTAGTACCAATTACTTTACTATTTGACTTCAAAATACATAAATTTATAAAAAAATCTTCTAGACAACCTCTATGCCGCTCTGTGATGTCGTTAACCAACTCCGGAGGGTAACACAAAAAAAACGTTCCACATTTTCTGATATTAGAAAATACATATTGTTTTTGTTAAAAAAAGTAAATAAAGACTAAGTCGTTCGGTCTTTGTAATAATATTTTGATCAATTTTATACTACTTTAAGCAAAGGAAAAAAGGCGATATTTAGCATTCGTTTAAGTTAGGGTTTCATCATTCACTAAAGTATGTATCCTAATAAAATTGTAGAAATTAATTTCAAAAACTAATGTAATATAATTTATACCATTATTACTATCATGGAAGCCTTTGTAGTTCTAATTACCTTGCAAGTAATAAGTTTGCCAATATTTTTTTATCGGTTTATTTGTAAAAAAATTGCTGTATTCCACATTACAGCTAGCCACTAATTAATCAACATTCAAATTATCAAATGTTTTTGAAAACTTAAGCGTAGGTAGGCAGTATGCCTAGTGTCCTATAAAATGCTACTTTTAAAAATGTTTATGAACTTAGTCTTTTGAGGGTTTGTTAAGTTTAACTCATTCACGTAGTTTATACATCTCACAATGGTTATGTGTACACAGGTTTTAAAGTCCATACGAAAATAAATAAAAACGTTTTTAAAATCATCCCATATAGTATATTTTGTTGTAAGATATTTTATCTTGAGATCATTTGTCCTGTCACCGTTAAAATTGAAACATTACCTATATTGACAACATTCATAACATCAGTTGACCACACACATAACATCAGTTGACCACACACATAACATCAGTTGACCACACTCATAACATCAGTTGACCACACACATAACATCAGTTGACCACACTCATAACATCAGTTGACCACACAATTAAGCACAAAACAAGCTGTCCATTACCCTTGAGCCTGGAGGCCTGTGCATTGGGGCACTGTCCGAGATTGACCAGTGGACAGTTGAGGTCGCAGACGTGCGAGTCCTGACTACTGGAGTCCAGCCCGTCGCTCTCGTCCAGCGTGACTCTCTTCTCGATCTCCCGACGCTGGAACCTCTCGCCCCGCCTCTTCTCGCTCTCGCTGCCGAAACTTCTACGTTTGTGCCGGAACCCTTTGCCCAGGTCATCGTCCAGCTCCACGTTCAGGTCAGTGAAGTTCTCTGTAACCAGCACATCGCTTTTTCTGCTCACGTCACTTCCTGCATCATGGCCGCCATCTTTATGACCGCTATGAGAGTCTTCCTTTTTTTTAACGCCATCTTTTTTCACGGCGCCCCCCCTCCTCCCCTCACCCTGGTGCGGCTCTCGGCCGACGTCTGAGTCGCTCTCATGTTGCGGTATTGGCGTGAACTCTGCGCGCATGCGCCGGCTGATTCTCATGCGAAAAGACGATCTACGGTGAGACCGTTGTCTGTCCATGTCTGAGGGGCGCGGGTTCTCTGAAGGGTGCAGGTTGTCTGAGGGGCGCGGGTTCTCTGAAGGGTGCAGGTTGTCTGAGGGGCGTGGGTTCTCTGAAGGGTGCAGGTTGTCTGAGGGGCGCGGGTTCTCTGAAGGGTGCAGGTTGTCTGAGGGGCGCCGACTGGCGATTAAAATGAGTTGGCTGTGCAGGGAGCCGACCTTCTGACTCGTCCACCGACAGCCTGAGTTGGTGCTTGATTTCTTCTTGTGTGAGATGCGATCTGCCCAAGACGGCCATAACTTACGTAACCGGTCCCAGATCATTGAGCCCACACAGCCATGGGGCAGACGCCCCCCTAGCACCCTCTTAGAATCGCCTTGCTGCTGACCAAACTAGTGGACCTAGCTAGAGTCAGTACCATTTGGAATTGAAAAATCACAATGTAAAGTATCTTCATCTAGTCCAAAATATTAAGAAGCTTTAGTATAAGCTCAAAACAGTCATACTTAGAAGCCGGTTAATTACGAAGGAGTTCTCAGGGATCTAAAACTGGCCAGACCAGATCTAATAGGTCGACAGACAATGAGCCAACTTTGAAGGAAGTAAGACAATAAAACTGTAAGCTTGTCTTCACACCGTTCATTTCCTTCAATTCGAAAATTTGCAACAAAAATGTACTGGAATATTCAAACGAATACACATTTTTAATCAAGTCTGAAAAACAAAATTCCGCTCTTCGATACTTTCATATGCAGCAAAGCTCGTAAAACATGATTTCAAACATTATTTGTATCTCTGATGCCTGTGTCACTCTAGTGTGTGTATATATATATATATATATATATATATATATATATATATATATATATATATATATATAGTAAATGTATGTGTATGTTTGTATGTGTCGTTATAAAGGACGTGTCTGAGAGTATCAAAACAATTTGAGCAAATACTTTTGTGCCGAGTGCCGAGTAGTTATCCGTTTAAAAATATCGGCAAATGTTATCTAGAGAAAGTAAGTGATTTATCCAAGTATCGATGCCATTCCAAGTTCAATGATTTGAGAAATACGGAAACACTGGCCATTGAATTGGAAATTCAAAATATCAAAATGTGATGGAGAAATTTCGAATTACAACCAGCTGAAAATGTGTGACAAGTCCAACCCTTCAACCCTCCAACCAAATCCAATCTTAGATCAGGTGCCCTCTCTGCAAGGCACTATCGATTTCTAAAAGCAAGGCTAAATTTCGGCTCTAAGAGGCGGAGGGGAGGAGGTAGCGGTTGAATTAAGACGGGAAGCGTCAGAGACTTGAGGTAAATATAAGTATGATAGATGTGGAGAATTAAGATTCACTCTTCACACCACACATATAAATAGATTAGAGGCACTAAACACAGGCTATCCAACATGTAGCCCAACCATGAAACTTTAGCAAAGTCGGGAAAACTCTAAGAATTGAAGGTTTGGACTCGATATTTTTAAATCAAACCTCCCCCCCCCCCCATCTCCTGGACTGGCGGTCGTTAATAGACAGACACACTGGTAAGCAGACAGACTGATAGGCAGACAGACTGATAGGCAGACAGACTGATAGGCAGACAGACTGATAGGCAGACAGACTGATAGGCAGACAGACTGATAGGCAGACACACTGACAGACACACTGACAGACACACTGACAGACACACTGACGTTAATCTTAGAATTAACCTAAACCTGCAGCAACACATGGTGAGTGGGGGGAGGGGTAGACAGAGGGGTGGTATACAGAGGGGAGGGGGTAGACATATGACGGTGCATATAGGAACGACTAGCTATCGGTACCCTTTAAACGTGAATTATAGGCCTATATATTTTAAAATGAACTTGTTTGAGATAAATAATATATAAAAACTATTGGTCAAACCGCATGGTAATTTACTGAACGTTGAACAAAATTATTGACAAATCAAAGAAATAACTTTTAAGAAATCATGAAAAACGTTTTAATAACAATCTTTTATGTAATAATGCACCTAAAAGTAGAAAAATAATGATTTTCTTAAAATAATATAATAATACACTACTATTTAAATTAACGTGAGCGGCTGGAGTGTGTTAATCTGTTATTATTATTATTCGTAACATAGAAGGCGAATGTATCGTTTCGTTTCATGTCGTAAATTGTTCGTAGTTTTTAGTTGTGTAGTCCCATATTATGGCGCCGCTGTCTCACTGTTTATGTCCCTGTTTACAGCTAGTTTGTATATATTTCGTTTATATTGTTGTCAAGGTTTATATTAAGTGACTTTTTATAGAATTCTGTTGCATGTTTCGTGGCGTTTGGTTTGTTATCTGTGAATTAGGGACTATTTGTTTACGTGTAGTGTGTGAGGTGTGCGAAAGTCGATTTCCGGCTTGATGTTCGGTCCACTTGGGTGTGCTGAAGTGATGAGGTAAGGACGAAGGCGTTTTTTTTACCATCAAGTCAGAAGAACGTCCATCTAGCTTTTATTATTTTGTGTATTTGTTCTTTGCAAACCTGGACGTTGTCCGAAATTGGGTGTTTTGTTATATATAAATTGTTTTGTTTCGTTGAGTTCTGTTTTGTATGTCTTGAGTGTTTTGTTTTGTCTAGATCTGAATCTAAATTCCAGTGGTTTTTTTTTATATAAGCTTTGGTTCCATATTTTTGTTAAATAAATTTTATTATATTGTTAAAGTTTTTGTTTTATTTTTAGTACTTTTATTATTTAGACTAAGGTTAGGTTATTAACCAGTCTGGGTTACCGGACTTGCACTGACCAGACAGTAATAGATAAGCCTAGAAGGGTAGATTTTAGGTATCCCCCCTAGCAGGGCTTACATTAATATAAAGAAAAGCGTGGGTCACTTTATGATCTATTGAATACTTTTACTAAAATTTAGAAAGCGAACCACGCTTTTCTTTATAGTTATACACATAGTAGTGTATTATATTACTTAATATTTAAAGAAACTCATTCAGTTTCTACTTTTTTGTGCATTAGTACACAAAAGCTTGTTATTTAAAACGTTTGTTATGATTTTTTTTTAAATTACAAGCTTTTATATAACTCACTGTCTCTGTTGGTCTGTTGTTAGTCTGTCTAGATCGAAACGCCATAGCGAAAATTCAGGCACTTTTAACTCACAAATATGATTCAAAGTTGGCGCGTGGGTCAAGACATGAGGACAATGCAATCTGACATGAGTTTTTTTTCAGTACTTTAAAGTTTTTAAAATTTACAATAGAGTTGCATGACTAAAAACCATTGCGCACCTAATGTACGTGATGACGCGTGTATAATAGATGTTAGATTGTCTTCATGTCTTGACCCCATGTCAACGTTCAAACTAATCTTTCAGTTAAATTTAAAGTTTATTAAAAAAAAGCGATCACCAGATAAAGAATACTGGTTGACTTGCCACATTGACTCTTTTCGTCAGCTTAAAGTTTTAAAACAATAATTCACGCCTTTAATCATTTTGATCGTTAAATGTATGTTTTGCAAAAGATTATGTTAATATGGAATGGAATAATGTTAATATATATATATATAAATATATATATATATATATATATATATATATATATATATATATATATATATATATATATATATATATATATATATATATATATATATATATATATATATGGGAACATGGCATTGCCCCCCCCGTCAATCATCCCATTGACGTCGTCCCCCCCCGTCATTGCATCCGGAGTAATTAACCCCCTGTCAATTACCCCCCGCCCAGTAGGACATTTCCCCCCCCCCCCGT
Organism: Physella acuta; assembly: GCF_028476545.2. Classification (NCBI taxonomy): domain Eukaryota; kingdom Metazoa; phylum Mollusca; class Gastropoda; family Physidae; genus Physella; species Physella acuta. The sequence goes on from NW_026733149.1 coordinate 307,489, forward strand.
TTAAAGCTTAAGGTTTAGCTAGGGTTAGAGCTAGGGTTTGAGTTTGGGCTAGGTCTGGTCTAGGTCTATGTCTAGAGTTAGTGTTATGGTTAGGGTTTGGGCTAGGGTTAAGAGTAGGGCAGGGGCGTAGCGAGGGGGGGGGGGTGGCGGACCTCACCGGGTGACACCATTTAGGGGGGTGACACCAAGGCAAAAAATAGCAAAATCTGTAGAGAAAAACTTGAGGGGGGGGCTGCAAACCGAAAGTTTGAAAGTTTGTCCCCGGGAAGGGTCGCTACGCCTCTGGGGGGGATGACACCATTAAGTGCGCCGCACCGGGTGACACCCGACCTCGCTACGCCACTGGGCTAGGGTTAGGGTTAAGGCTAGGGTTATGGCTAGGGCTAGGGTTTGTGCTAGGGTTATGGTTAGGGTTAACCCTAGGGTTTTGGTTATGGCTAGGGCTATGGTTAGGGTTAGGTCTAGGGCCAGGGTTAGGTTTAGGGTTATGGTTTTCGTATTTGTCTTAAGGTTAGGATTAAGGTAATATAAAGGTATAGAGTTGGAGTTAGAATCAGGATTCTTTTTGGAGAATGGGAGGGGGGGGGGGGTAATTCTCTAGGGGGTTATTGCTCCGGGGGGTAAATGTCCGGGGGGGAACGTCCTAGGGATAATGTCTTGTAGCCATATGTATATATATATATATATATATATATATATATATATATATATATATATATATATATATATATATATATATATATATATATATATATATATACATACAATTTTCGGGGGGGGGGGGGGGGGGGTGGAGCGGTGAAACCATTAGGTGCCGCACCGGATGACACCCGACCTAGCGACGCCACTGCATAGCATAGAGTACGTCTATAGTTATAAGTCTAATTTGAAAGATGACAGCATTATTCTTGTGCACTTTACGTAGTTTAAACATGTGACATGTGACGTAATTGCTTTTTGCGTTCTTGTCGTTTTGGTTGCATAATTAAAATGTGTTTCTACATTCGAATATGCCTTTTTTCTTCTTTAAATAAAATTTAATTTATACATTTACTAAATCCAACATATTATTTTCATCAAAAGTCCTTATCATTAAGTTCTCCATACATCGCTGAAGATTCTTATCTCAAAGCCTCTGAAAATATTTTACGGAATGCGAAAAGGAAGACACACATGGGCTTTTATAAGTGACTAGCCGTTGGTACCCGAATTATAGGCCTATATATTTTAATGTTATACTTTTAGGAGAAACCTATTTTATAAAAAGTTATTGGTCAAAAAAGAATGTGCTTTACTACATGTTGAACGATATCAGTGACAAAGCAAAGAAATAACCAAATAGCTAAAAATTCTACACATTTAAAATAACATAGGCTACCAATACCTATTAAAAAAATCAATATATATACATTATTAGTCAACACAACGCCATATTAATTGCACACACTGATTAAGAGACTTAAATGATTCTGTTAAAAGCCCGGCTATTCAATGGTCATTATGTTGTTTTTTAAAGTAATTTTTTATTACTTTTAGCCGAGAAAATTTCATAGTGTACGTTTTGATAAGTAGATCTATAGATCTAAATCAAATTTGAGAGAAATAGTTCATTTCTATATATTTTAAAAATGGAAGATGACGCCATTAGTTTTGTGTACTTTCCGTAGTTTAAACATGTTTCACGTGACGTCATTGTTTATTGTGTTCCTGTCTTAACAATAAACACTTTTCCGGTTGCATAATTAAAATGTGTTTTTACATTCGAATATGCCATTATTTTTATTTTCCTTTAAATAAAGTTTAGTTTATAAGCATCCAACCTATTATTTTCAACAAAAGTCCGTATCCTTAAAGTTCTCCATATATCGCTGAACAAACTGATCACATAGCCTCAAAAATGCTGGGGACAGAGAGAGAGAGAGAGAGCGCGAGCGAGAAAGAGAAAGAGAAAGTGAGAGAGAGAGAGAGAGAGAGAAAGAGGGAGAGAGAGAAAGTGCGCACATTGGTTTTTATATATTAGAATTGTGAAGACCAGCTGTAAATGTGAAGACCAACAGTAAATGTGATTGTTATCAAATTAAATGTGTAGGCCCTACTCCTTACCCAGACAATCGATAGTGTTAACATTTCACTTCAAATGAAGGCGGAGAAAACGACTGAAGGCCGCACGTCTCATCTATTATTAAAATGACATACATCACTCATGTGTATGGTCATATGTTAAAGTGAGTATTCATCCGCGGTGTAAGCGAGAGGTGGTGGTGGTGTTAAGACGAGGTTGTGGTGGTGGTGCTAAGACGAGGTTGTGGTGTTTGCTGTGTTAAGACGAGGTTGTGGTGGTGGTGCTAAGACGAGGTGGTGGTGGTGGTGCTAAGACGAGGTGGTGGTTGCTGTGTTAAGACGAGGTTGTGGTGGTGGTGCTAAGACGAGGTTGTGGTGGTGGTGCTAAGAGGAGGTGGTGGTGGTGGTGGTGGTTGCTGTGTAAAGACGAGGTTGTGGTGGTGGTGCTAAGACAAGGTTGTGGTGGTGGTGCTAAGAGGAGGTGGTGGTGGTTGCTGTGTTAAGACGAGGTTAGGGTGGTGCTAAGACGTGGTGGTGGTGGTGGTGCTAAGACGAGGTGGTGGTGGTGCTAAGACGAGGTGGTGGTGGTGTTGCTAAGACGAGGTGGTGGTGGTGGTGCTAAGACGAGGTGGTGGTGGTGCTAAGACGAGGTGGTGGTGGTGGTGGTGCTAAGACGAGGTTGTGGTGGTGGAGGTGATGGTTGCTGTGTTAAGACGAGGTTGTGGTGGTGCTTAGACGAGGTGGTAGTGCTAAGAAGAGATAGTTGTGCTAGCTTAAAGCTTTTCCGTCTCACCCCCTTCTTGACTGTAGCCATGTAATAAGTGCGCAACAGTATTGTATATTCAAGCATAGAATACATAACCATTAGAAAGTTAAGGCGTAGTCTAATACTTGGATCAAATACAAACTTCATGTATGCTCACAAGTGTATACAATCTATTCTAGATTTAGCAACACTCAATTATAGATCTACATCTGGTCGAGCTTTGTTGGACTTTATAAAGGCTTATCTTTGTTTGCTTAGGGCAAAGCTATATCACTAAACCTTACACATGCAACATCATGCAACCAACACATTATTCAACATCCAACACATCATCCAACATCGTGCACCAGATCCTACATCACATCCTAAACTTTCCGAATCTCCAACATTTTCCCACACAAGTCTGCAACTGTTAGAAACGTGTCATTATTCCACACAAGTCTGCAACTGTTAGAAAATGATTCCAAACAAATATCCTTCTCTTGTCTATCCAGTGCATCTGTTTGCAACGAATTCAGCACTGTCCATTAGTGTAGCCACTGACCACTTGTCACTGGCTTTTAATCCATTGTCCGACCCTTCTTTTATCCACTGTCCATTCGTTTATCCACTGTCCCTTAATGTATCCACTGACCTAGAGTTTACCCACAGACTCCCAGTGGTCAGTACTAAACTGAGCCTATATCGACGAGCGGGCGGGCGGGCGGACGGGAGGACGGACGGGCGAGACTCCCACACGAGAGGGTAACAGCTGGCCTCGCGCTGTGCTCGTGGATCGATCGGCCGGTAGTCACGTGGTGTTCTAGGGGAGAGAACCACACGATTTCATAAATTAAAGCACCCAACCCTCCCCCCCCCCCCCCAACCCCACCCCATTCCTTTAATTTAAAAAGAGATGATCGCTTTTAACAGTGTCATCCAGGCATCGACCGATAGGGGGCGCTAGGTGCATCAAAGTCGAGGGCACTAGGGAACTATGTGGGGGGGGGGGGGGGGGGGTCGCTGGATGCTTGGTCAAATACACACACATGTTGTGTGTTGGGGGGGGGGGTCGCTGGATGCTTGGTCAAATACACACACATGTTGTGTGTTTCAATGTTAGCTCAATTTTTTTCCCGTGCAATAAACAGATGTGTAAAAATGGTTGTACTAAAGTAAATAAAATGTTTGTACGAAAGTAAATACAATGTTTGGACAAAAGTAAATAAAATGTTTGTGCACAACTTTGTACACGGAGGTTTCCTGTTCATATATCCTTATATCATCAAATTAAAAAAATTCTTAATTCCCTACACATATACATACATCTTTACATCCATAGTCTTGACAACCATACAATCTTACAGTCATACAACCATACATCAATACATTCTTACATCAATACGTCCACACAGCCTTACACCCATATATCGTTACAACCATGCATCCATACATCCTTACATCCTTACATCCACACCTCTTTACATCCATACATTCTTACATCCATACATGCATTCATCCACACATCCTTACATCCAAATGTCCTAATATCCTTAAAACCTTACATACATACTTCTTTACAAACATATATCCGTCCGTCCGTCCTTCCGTCCAATCCATCCATCCATCCTTCCATCCATCCAACCGCCTACCTACCCACCCATCCAATTTATCCATCCATCCATCCATCCATCCATCCATCCATCCATCCATCCATCCATCCATCCATCCATCCATCCGTTCATCCATCCATCCACCAACCCACTCACCCACCTATCCAGGTCCCACCCACCCAAACACACCCCCCAACACACACAGACATACATATATACACACACAAACACATACATACATAGATACATACAACATACAGACAGACAGACAACCCAGTGGCAGACAGACAGACAAACAACCCCGTGGCAGACAGAAAGACAGACAATGCAGTGGCAGACAGACAGACAGACAGACAATGCAGTGGCAGACAGACAGACAGACAATGCAGTGGCAGACAGACAGACAATGCAGTGGCAGACAGACAGACAATGCAGTGGCAGACAGACAGACAGACAATGCAGTGGCAGACAGACAGACAGACAGACAATGCAGTGGTAGACAGACAGACAACCCAGTGGCAGACAGACAGACAGACAGACAGACAATGCAGTGGCAGACAGACAGACAGACAATGCAGTGGTAGACAGAAAGTGGTCAATATCAGTGAAAGTTCGATGTGAATGGTAAAGGAAATGTTTGAGGTAGGGACGGGGATGGGGATAGGGGGAGAGGAGAGAATAGGAGGATATGAATAGAATTTTCTGTTTGCTGACTGGCTGTGTGATCTTCAGATCTTTTTAGGACAGGCAGTGGAAAATGTTTAGATTTAATACAGCTCTGGCTAACACAGCCGTGGCTAACACAGCTCTGGCTAACACAGCTCTGGCTAACACAGCTGGCTAACACAGCTCTGGCTAACACAGCTCTGGCTAACACAGCTCTGGCTAACACAGCTCTGGCTAACACATCTGGCTAACACAGCTCTGGCTAACACAGCTCTGGCTAACACATCTGGCTAACACAGCTCTGGCTAACACAGCTCTGGCTAACACAGCTCTGGCTAACACAGCTCTGGCTAACACAGCTGGCTAACACAGCTCTGGCTAACACAGCTGGCTAACACAGCTCTGGCTAACACAGCTCTGGCTAACACAGCTCTGGCTAACACAGCTCTGGCTAACACAGCTCTGGCTAACACAGCTCTGGCTAACACAGCTCTGGCTAACACATCTGGCTAACACAGCTCTGGCTAACACAGCTCTGGCTAACACAGCTCTGGCTAACACAGCTGGCTAACACAGCTGGCTAACACAGCTCTGGCTAACACAGCTCTGGCTAACACATCTGGCTAACACAGCTCTGGCTAACACAGCTCTGGCTAACACAGCTGGCTAACACAGCTCTGGCTAACACAGCTCTGGCTAACACAGCTCTGGCTAACACAGCTGGCTAACACAGCTCTGGCTAACACAGCTGGCTAACACAGCTCTGGCTAACACAGCTGGCTAACACAGCTCTGGCTAACACAGCTCTGGCTAACACAGCTCTGGCTAACACAGCTGGCTAACACAGCTGGCTAACACAGCTCTGGCTAACACAGCTCTGGCTAACACAGCTCTGGCTAACACAGCTGGCTAACACAGCTTTAGACCATCAATGTAATTTTTAGAACTTCAATGTAAACTTTAGACCATCAATGTAAACTTTAGACCTTCAATGTAAACTTTGGACCTTTAGTGTAAACTTTAGACCTTCAGTAAACTTTAGACCTTGATCACGAGCAATCGATTTTCTTCTTGCATACCCAACGCTATAAACCCAGATAGTGGTCCCACTATGTGGAGTGTAGACCCACACGGTGGAGTGTAGACCCACACGGTGGAGTGTAGACCCACACGGTGGAGTGTAGACCTGCACGGTGGAGTGTAGACCCACACGGTGGAGTGTAGACCCACACGGTGGAGTGTAGACCCACACGGTGGAGTGTAGACCCACACGGTGGAGTGTAGACCCACACGGTGGAGTGTAGACCTGCACGGTGGATATTTTTTTTTTCTTTAATAACGACCATTGTGTGAAAAGGCCTCCACTCCAACTGATTTAACCTTTTCAAAATAAAGTTTACGAGCCGACCCGCGACGTAGCATACGCCGCTATTTAGTTGTTTTATTTCCACTTCGACACTACCAACGCTGCAAATGAAAATATTTAGCTTTAAAGCACTATCAGTAGCTCGTGAAGGACGACTATCCTCACCCTCCCTTCCCCCTCCCTGCCTGCCCTCTTGAAAGCAGTCTTGACTACAGTTTACAGCCGAAATGGAAAAAAAATCAATTAGAACTTTTTATTATTTCCCCTTTGTTCAAAATCGTTTAAAAACTAAATTATCTGCCCCTAATAGCCATCACTGAATCGACCCGGCTCTACGATTGTAAACTTTCGACGTGAGCCACAGCTCACCAGACTGGTGGGGTGGGGGTGGTAGCGATATGCCTAGAGAGCGGGGTAGGAACGGTTTAGACCCTACGTGGTGGTGTCTCGCCTGGTCCCCACGTAGAGAATCATAAATATAGATTGTATTATTATTATAAATACTAGATAAATGGCCCGTTGAGGAAGGGTACAACGGGCGCTAGGCTGATAGTGCTGTCTCTTTTCTCTAAACTAAAACCATCCCACCCCCCCACACACACACCCCCACCCCCACCCCCCACCCCCACCCCCCCACCCCCACACACCTCCACCCCCCACACACCACCCACCCCCACCCCCACACACACCACCCCCACCCCCCACACACCACCCCCCACCCACCCCCACCCACCCACCCCCACCCCCCAAAAAAACATGTCTACCGTCCCATTCAACGAAATATAATTATATACTTTTTCCAGTGTCCGCCCCCTTCCCGAAAATTCTACCCCCGCCCCCGAAAACCTCAAGTACCCCCCACCCCCCACCCCCACCACCCCCACCCCCCCACCCCCACACACCTCCACCCCCCACACACCACCCACCCCCACACACACCACCCCCACCCCCCACACACCACCCCCCACCCACCCCCACCCACCCACCCCCACCCCCCAAAAAAACATGTCTACCGTCCCATTCAACGAAATATAATTATATACTTTTTCCAGTGTCCGCCCCCGAAAATTCCAAGTACCCCCCACCCCTCTCCGGGGAGGAAAAAGTCTGAAAGAAACACTGGTGTCGCGCTTAGCCACTACCCGAAGAATTGCATTAAAGAAATTGCAAGAAAACCACTTTTTAGATTAGACACATTAATTAGGCGGTAATTTTATTATAGAGTATCGATGAAGAAATTTCTTTTGAGTTGGGGAGGGGGGGGGGCTCAGACGTTCTTACGCGTGGGGTGGGGCTTCGCCCCTACCCGAAGAATTGTATGCAAGAAACTCTTCACGCAAACCATTAAGATTAGACAACATTTCCTTTTTATTCAATGTTAACGCGAAAATCAATGACGTCATATAACTGTGAGCACTCTCTGGGTTTGAGATTATTTTCTACTCTACGCTAAATGTGTCGACGTCATATTTCGTTTTTCGAATTACTGTGCATGTTTTTATTTTGCTTGTGTTTTCTCTAGAGCGTTCTTGTCAGACAGAGCGTTCTTGACAGACAGAGCGTTCTTGTCAGACAGCGAAACTATTAGTATTAACTAGAAAAATGGCCCGTTGAGGAAGGATACACCGGGCGCTAGGTTGATAGTGCTGTCTCTTTTCTCTAAACTAAAACCAACCCACCACCCCCCCCCCAACACCCCCACCCCCCCATACCCCAAAAAAACATGTCTACCGTCCCATTCAACGAAATATAATTATATACGTTTTCCGGTGTCCGCCCCCTCCCCGAAAATTCTACCCCCGACACCGAAAATTTCAAGTACCCCCACCCCTCTCCGGGGAGGAAAAAGTCTAAATTAAAACCACCCCCCCCCCACTCACCCCCCCACACACCACCCCCCACCCCCACCCCCCCCACCCCCCTAAAAAAACATGTCTACCGTCCCATTCAACGAAATATAATTATATACTTTTTCCAGTGTCCGCCCCCTCCCCGAAAATTCTACCCCCGCAACCGAAAATTTCAAGTACCCCCACCCCTCTCCGGGGAGGAAAAAGTCTAAACTAAAACCACCCCCCCCCACACCACCCCCCACCCCCCCCCCCAACACACCACCACCCCCCACACACACCCCACCCCCCCCCCCCTAAAAAAAACATGTCTACCGTCCCATTCAACGAAATATAATTATATACTTTTTCCAGTGTCCGCCCCCTCCCCGAAAATTCTACCCCCGCCACCGAAAATTTCAAGTACCCCCCACCCCTCTCCGGGGAGGAAAAAGTCTAAACTAAAACCACCCCCCACACACACACCCCCCCCCACCCCCCCCCCACACACATCACCCCCCCCCACCCCCCAACCCCCCCCCCCCCCTAAAAACATGTCTACCGTCCCATTCAACGAAATATAATTATATACTTTTTCCAGTGTCCGCCCCCTCCCCGAAAATTCTACCCCCGCCACCGAAAATTTCAAGTACCCCCCACCCCTCTCCGGGGAGGAAAAAGTCTAAACTAAAACCACCCCACCCCCCCTCACACACACCACCCCCCCACCCCCCCCCCCCCAACACACCACCCCCCCACACACCCCCCACCCCCCCCCCCCCCTAAAAAAAACATGTCTACCGTCCCATTCAACGAAATATAACTATATACTTTTTCCAGTGTCCGCCCCCTCCCCGAAAATTCTATCCCCGCCACCGAAAATTTCAAGTACCCCCCACCCCTCTCCGGGGAGGAAAAAGTCTAAACTAAAACCACCCCACCCCCCCCCACACGCACACACCACCCCCCCACCCCCCACCCAACCATACACACCACCCCCCACCCCCCCACACACACACCACCCCCCACACACACACCACCTCCCCCCAACCCCCCCCCCCAAAAAAAAAAACATGTCTACCGTCCCATGCAACGAAATATAATTATATACTTTTTCCAGTGTCCGCCCCCTCCCCGAAAATTCTACCCCCGCCCCCGAAAATTTCAAGTACCCCCACCCCTCTCCGGGGAGGTAAAAGTCTAAACTAAAACCACCCCACCCCACACCCCCACACCCACCACACCCCCACCCCCCACACACCACTCCCACACCCCCACACCCCCCACACACACACCACCACCCCCCCCACACACACACACCACCCCCCACCCCACCCCCCCCAAAAAAAAACATGTCTACCGTCCCATTCAACGCAATATAATTATATACTTTTTCTAGTGTCCGCCCCCTCCCCGAAAATTCTACCCCCGCCCCCGAAAATTTCAAGTACCCCCCACCCCTCTCCGGTGAGGAAAAAGTCTGAAAGAAACACTGGTGTCGCGCTTAGCCACTACCCGAAGAATTGCATTAAAGAAATTGCAAGAAAACCACTTTTTAGATTAGACACATTAATTAGGCGGTAATTTTATTATAGAGTATCGATGAAGAAATTTCTTTTGAGTTGGGGAGGTGGGGGGGGGGGGCTCAGACGTTCTTACGCGGGGGGTGGGGCTTCGCCCCTACCCGAAGAATTGTATGAAAGAAACTCTTCACGCAAACCATTTAGATTAGACATTTCCTTTTTTTCAATGTTTACGCGATAATCAATGACGTCATTACATTACTGTGTGCACTCTCTGGTTTGAGATTATGTTCTACTCTACGCTAAATGTGTCGACGTCATATTTCGTTTTTCGAATTACTGTGCATGTTTTTAAATTCCTTATGTTTTCTCTAGAGCGTTCCTTTTTTTCTTATGTTTTCTCTAGAGCGTTCCTTTTTTTCTTATGTTTTCTCTAGAGCGTTCCAGAGCGTTCTTGTCAGATAGATAGATACACAGACAGCGAAACTATTAGTATAGATTAGTAGTAGTAGTTGTTATTGTAACATTTGTGGTTATTATTATTATTATTATTATTATTATTATTATTATTATTATTATCATTATTATCATTATCATTATTATTAACATTATCATTATCATTATCGTTATCATTATCATCATCATCATAATTATCATTATCATCATAATTATCATTATCATTATTATTATTATTATTATTATTATTATTATTATTATTATTATTATTATTATTATTATTATTATTATTATTATTATTATTATTATTATTATTGTTGTTGTTGTTGTTATTTTATTTTTATTATTATTATTGTTTATTGTTACCTTTATCATTATAATTATTCCCTTTTAAGTAATTGAACATTTTTTTTAAATATACTCCGTAGCAGCTGTAGTCGCTCAGTAAAATATTAATAGCTCCCAAACAATTTTCTTAAGGAAGGTTGTTCTTATTTTGAGTGCTTATAAAGGTTTTTGTACTTGTAAATTTATATATAGATAACATTTCAACCGGCTGGAAGACAAATTTTATCTTATGTTTATTTATTTTATTCTAAAATGTTTTATTTACTTTAACAGATTTACGCTTTAAAGAGAGCTATTTACTGCAAGTTTTTTTAAAACGATAAATTGTTTTTTTTTTTAACCCCGCTAAATCATGGAACTATGGTCATCGTTTTTATTTCTGTAGGAAGATAAGGGAGATAGCCATGACAAATGTAAACATTTAAATGTTACTTCCCTTTAATAGAATTATAAATATTTTCTCATAACCAAAGTGACATTTTGTTTTATACCAGACGCAGATATGTGTAGATGAGTTTAGACCAGTAGAATTGCCATTCGGTCACTCTATCAGTCCAGTGGTCACTCTATCAGTCCAGTGGTCACTCTATCAGTCCAGTGGTCACTCTATCAGTCCAGTGGTCACTCTATCAGTCCAGTGGTCACTCTATCAGTCCAGTGGTCACTCTATCAGTCCAGTGGTCACTCTATCAGTCCAGTGGTCACTCTATCAGTCCAGTGGTCACTCTATCAGTCCAGTGGTCACTCTATCAGTCCAGTGGTCACTCTATCAGTCCAGTGGTCACTCTATCAGTCCAGTGGTCACTCTATCAGTCCAGTGGTCACTCTATCAGTCCAGTGGTCAATATCAGTGAAAGTTCGAGAATTGTTATCTAAAGATCGCCACATTATAATCTGACTTGACCAAAGATCATCACATTGCCTTGTTACTACACTAAAGATCTATTCAAGTCATTTTAAAATTCTATAAATTGAAAAAGAAAATGTATATCCACCTATTTAAAATAAACCGAGAGCGATCTCCCCTAAACTTTCTCGAATATTCTTATATAACTTGGAATGTAGACATGATTTTTAATTACTTAAACTTTTAAAAATAGAATAGAATCTCATAGAAAAAAGAATTGCGCACCAAGCGAACGCCAAAACAAAATGTGCATAATAGTGCGCAATATTATTAGTACTTTATAAATTTACATGCGTTTTTTGAGAAATCAGAAATAGCGTAAAATAGTACTTCCGGTCAACGAAAATTACTCAAAATTTGACAGAAGGTAGAGAATTAGATTACTTACATGTGAAATTTCATTTATCTATCTGAATTAGTACTCAAGTTATAGGCATTTGAAAAATTCAAAGTAGGAAAAGTACCACTTCCGGTTATCGGAAATCGCTCAAAAGTTTATACGGATTTACGATTTTGATAAAATACTTATATATAAAATTTCATCAACCTAGCTGTAACGGTACTCAAATAATCGTGTTTTCACACAGACAGACAGACAGACAGACACACAGACATACGGATAAGATTGCAAAATTATGTTTCTCCGTATCAGTGAGGTGTAAAACGTCGAGATTTGTAAAAGTCTCGTTTTTTTTTTGCACGATTACAATACTTTCTCTATCTACTTCGTATATACGAAAAAGTAAAAAGCAAAATAAAAAAACTATTTAATAACAAGCTTTTATGTAGTTATGCACTATAGTTATTCTATATAATAGTGTCGCTGTCTGTCTATCTATCTGTGTATGTATCTATCTATCTGTCTGACAAGAACGCTCTAGAGAAAACACAAGCAAATTAAAAACTTTCACAGTAAAACGGAAACGAAATATGACGTCACATTTAGCATATAGTAGAAAATAGTATCAAGCTTGGAGAGTGCACACAGTAATATGACGTCATTGATTCTCGAGTAAACATTGAATAAAAAGGCAATTTTATCTAATCTAAGTTGTTTGCGTGAAGAGTTTCTTTCATACAATTCTTCGGGTAGGGGCGAAGCCCCACCCTCGCGAAAGAACGTCTAAGCCGCTCCCCCCCCCCCCCCAACTCAAAAGAAATTTCTTTATCGATACTCTATAATAAAAATTACCGCCTAATTAATGTGTCTAATCTAAAAAGTGGTTTGCTTGCAGTTTCTTTCATGCAATTCTTCGGGTAGTGGCTAAGCGCGACACCAGAGTTTCTTTCAGACTTTTTCCTCCCCAGAGGGGGGAACTTTTTCTAATCTAAAAAGTGTTTAGCGTGCACAGTTTTTTTCATGCATCTCTTCCCCGCCCAGGTTCTTCCTTTAGTTTGTATGATCTACAAATGCGACCAGTGTTTCTTTCAGACTTTTTCCTCCCCGGCGCCCGTTGTATCCTTCCTCAACGGGCCATTTTTCTCGTTATTAATACTAATAGTTTCGCTGTCTGTGTATGTATCTGACAAGAACGCTCTAGAGAAAACACAAGCAAATTAAAAACATGCACAGTAAGACGGAAACGAAATATGACGTCACATTTAGCATATAGTAGAAAATAGTATCAAGCTTGGAGAGTGCACACAGTAATATGACGTCATTGATTCTCGAGTAAACATTGAATTAAAAATCCAATGTTGTCTAAGCTTTAAAGTGATTTGCGAGCAGAGATTCTTTCATGCAATTATTCCCCATTCCCGAAGCCCCATTCCCGCCGCCCCCCCCCCCCAACTCAAAAGAAATGACGTCATCGATACTCTATAATAAAAAGACTGACATTAAGTAAGTAATAAAAAAAAATTAACTAAAATTATTGAGAGTTAGTTGAATTTATTTTTAAATTACTTCCCTTGGAAAATTACAAAACAATTGAATTAATTCGTTTTTTCGACCCTATTATTATTAAAATGTATCCACCTTTTCTTAGAATCTAAACGAAAATTATATTTGACATTGATCCGTTTATTATGTTTTAGCAATGTGCGTGTATTTAATATTTTCTTTAGGTTATGCAAAAGAGTAAAAACAGTGCCAACTATAAAATAAATTTAAGTCGTTATATAAACAAACCCAACTCTATTACTTGTTATGAGACGATGCGATGCACTGACAAGCACTGCATGGTACGATGTTTACTTTTATGGTTCCAAAATTATAGCGATGACACGAGGAAGGAAGGACTGACACACTATCAGCCCGCTTATATTATAGAGTTATAGATGAACTAAAAAGTCGAAAATAAATTATACATTACTATTTAAATAACTATAAAGAAAAGCGTGGGTCACTTTATTATCTATTGGATACCTTTACTAATATTTAGGAAGAGGCCCACGCTTGTTATTAAAACGTTTTTTATGAAGAAAAATTCAGTACTTTTTAGTGTATTATTACATAAAAGCTTTTTATTAAAACGTTTTTTTAATTAAAAAAAATTTCAGTATTTTAAAAGTAATTACAATAGAGTTGCATGACTAAAAACCATTGAGCACATAATGAACGTGGTGACGCGTGTATAATAGTGCGGAATATTTTGATGAGAAAGCCTACTAATTTTAACACAATTTTGATTAATTCATAAAAATTGATGAGGCAATCAATTAAGTCAAATTTAATGTCATGTTGCATTGTCTTCATGTCTTGACCCACGTACCAACTACGAACCCTATCTGTCAGTTAAAAGTGCCTGCAATTTCGCTCGGGCGTTTCGATCTAGACAGATTGACGACTGACGACAGACAGAGGAAGTAAGTTGAATAAAAGCTTGTAAAAACTATTGCGCACCAAATTAACATGATAACGCGATTATAAAAGTGCGGAGAAGTCTTAGGACACCCTACTAATTCTAGAAAATTGTGATTAATTCATAAAAATTAATTAGTCATCCATTTAAGTCAAATTTGATGTCAGATTGCACTGTCATCGGGTCTTGACACACATGCCAAATTTCAGAGAAATTGGTCAGTTAGAAGTGCTCGAAATTTCGCTCGCCCGTTTCTATCTTAGTCAGACATGACGAGGAAGCAAGAAAAAGCTTGTAGAAACATCGAACGTGGAAGAGGGTGGATGTCGGAGGAAGGGGTTCTAAAATCTGAAATTTTTGTTGACGTCATAATGAATGACCCCTACATAAACATACATTTCCAAAAATAGAAGCTAGCAAGATAGATTAAGGCGGAGTGACTTACCTTGAACTGTCCCTGATATGGAGGGTACAGCTAAGTTGTGTTTATTTTCTGCAGGCAGGAAAGGGAAGTAACTGCCACGTCGAACTGGCGGAAGTCCGCGGAATGGGATGTCAAAGGAAGGCGATATCTCTGTGACACGTGACGGTGCTCTCGTGAAGAGGGCTGCCGAGTCAAAAGTAAAGACGGGGTTCTCTCGTCCTCTGTACGGCGGGGAGCCAGGCGACTCTTTGATCAACGTCTCTTGAGAACCACTGCCCGGACTGACCAGCACCGGCACCCTCGACTGTGTCACCTGTGGATAGACAGGCAGGTGAGTCACCACATACGTCTAGATTTTAGTCTAGTGGTGTATCCTGTGGTCTAGTGGTGTATCCTGTGGTCTAGTGGTGTATCCTGTGGTCTAGTGGTGTATCCTGTGGTCTAGTGGTGTACTCTGTGGTCTAGTGGTGTACTCTGTGGTCTAGTGGTGTACTCTGTGGTCTAGTGGTGTACTCTGTGGTCTAGTGGTGTATCCTGTGGTCTAGTGGTGTACTCTGTGGTCTAGTGGTGTATCCCGTGGTCTAGTGGTGTACTCTGTGGTCTAGTGGTGTACTCTGTGGTCTAGTGGTGTACTCTGTGGTCTAGTGGTGTACTCTGTGGTCTAGTGGTGTACTCTGTGGTCTAGTGGTGTACTCTGTGGTCTAGTGGTGTATCCTGTGGTCTAGTGGTGTACTCTGTGGTCTAGTGGTGTACTCTGTGGTCTAGTGGTGTACTCTGTGGTCTAGTGGTGTACTCTGTGGTGTAGTGGTGTATCCTGTGGTCTAGTGGTGTACTCTGTGGTCTAGTGGTGTACTCTGTGGTCTAGTGGTGTATCCTGTGGTCTAGTGGTGTACTCTGAGGTCTAATGGTGTACTCTGTGGTCTAATGGTGTACTCTGTGGTCTAGTGGTGTATCCTGTGGTCTAGTGGTGTATCCTGTGTTCTAGTGGTGTACTCTGTGGTCTAGTGGTGTATCCTGTGGTCTAGTGGTGTACTCTGTGGTCTAGTGGTGTATCCTGTGGTCTAGTGGTGTACTCTGTGGTCTAGTGGTGTACTCTGTGGTCTAGTGGTGTACTCTGTGGTCTAGTGGTGTACTCTGTGGTCTAGTGGTGTATCCTGTGGTCTAGTGGTGTACTCTGTGGTCTAGTGGTGTATCCTGTGGTCTAGTGGTGTACTCTGTGGTCTAGTGGTGTACTCTGTGGTCTAGTGGTGTATCCTGTGGTCTAGTGGTGTATCCTGTGGTCTAGTGGTGTACTCTGTGGTCTAGTGATGTACTCTGTGGTCTAGTGGTGTATCCTGTGGTCTAGTGGTGTACTCTGTGGTCTAGTGGTGTACTCTGTGGTCTAGTGGTGTATCCTGTGGTCTAGTGGTGTACTATGTGGTCTAGTGGTGTACTCTGTGGTCTAGTGGTGTACTCTGTGGTCTAGTGGTGTATCCTGTGGTCTAGTGGTGTACTCTGTGGTCTAGTGGTGTACTCTGTGGTCTAGTGGTGTACTCTGTGGTGTAGTGGTGTATCCTGTGGTCTAGTGGTGTACTCTGTGGTCTAGTGGTGTACTCTGTGGTCTAGTGGTGTATCCTGTGGTCTAGTGGTGTACTCTGAGGTCTAATGGTGTACTCTGTGGTCTAATGGTGTACTCTGTGGTCTAGTGGTGTATCCTGTGGTCTAGTGGTGTATCCTGTGTTCTAGTGGTGTACTCTGTGGTCTAGTGGTGTATCCTGTGGTCTAGTGGTGTATCATGTGGTCTAGTGGTGTACTCTGTGGTCTAGTGGTGTATCCTGTGGTCTAGTGGTGTACTCTGTGGTCTAGTGGTGTACTCTGTGGTCTAGTGGTGTACTCTGTGGTCTAGTGGTGTACTCTGTGGTCTAGTGGTGTACTCTGTGGTCTAGTGGTGTACTCTGTGGTCTAGTGGTGTATCCTGTGGTCTAGTGGTGTACTCTGTGGTCTAGTGGTGTATCCTGTGGTCTAGTGGTGTACTCTGTGGTCTAGTGGTGTATCCTGTGGTCTAGTGGTGTATCCTGTGGTCTAGTGGTGTATCCTGTGGTCTAGTGGTGTACTCTGTGGTCTAGTGATGTACTCTGTGGTCTAGTGGTGTATCCTGTGGTCTAGTGGTGTACTCTGTGGTCTAGTGGTGTACTCTGTGGTCTAGTGGTGTATCCTGTGGTCTAGTGGTGTACTATGTGGTCTAGTGGTGTACTCTGTGGTCTAGTGGTGTACTCTGTGGTCTAGTGGTGTACTCTGTGAACTAGTGGTGTACTCTTTGGTCTAGTGGTGTATCATGTGGTCTAGTGGTGTACTCTGTGGTCTAGTGGTGTATCCTGTGGTCTAGTGGTGTATCCTGTGGTCTAGTGGTGTATCCTGTGGTCTAGTGGTGTACTCTGTGGTCTAGTGGTGTACTCTGTGGTCTAGTGGTGTATCCTGTGGTCTAGTGGTGTATCCTGTGGTCTAGTGGTGTATCCTGTGGTCTAGTGGTGTATCCTGTGGTCTAGTGGTGTACTCTGTGGTCTAGTGGTGTACGCTGTGGTCTAGTGGTGTATCCTGTGGTCTAGTGGTGTATCCTGTGGTCTAGTGGTGTATCCTGTGGTCTAGTGGTGTATCCTGTGGTCTAGTGGTGTATCCTGTGGTCTAGTGGTGTACTCTGTGGTCTAGTGGTGTACTCTGTGGTCTAGTGGTGTACTCTGTGGTCTAGTGGTGTATCCTGTGGTCTAGTGGTGTACTCTGTGGTCTAGTGGTGTATCCTGTGGTCTAGTGGTGTACTCTGTGGTCTAGTGGTGTACTCTGTGATCTAGTGGTGTACTCTGTGGTCTAGTGGTGTATCCTGTGGTCTAGTGGTGTATCCTGTGGTCTAGTGGTGTATCCTGTGGTCTAGTGGTGTACTCTGTGGACTAGTGGTGTACGCTGTGGTCTAGTGGTGTATCCTGTGGTCTAGTGGTGTATCCTGTGGTCTAGTGGTGTATCCTGTGGTCTAGTGGTGTATCCTGTGGTCTAGTGGTGTATCCTGTGGTCTAGTGGTGTACTCTGTGGTCTAATGGTGTACTCTGTGGTCTAGTGGTGTACTCTGTGGTCTAGTGGTGTATCCTGTGGTCTAGTGGTGTATCCTGTGGTCTAGTGGTGTATCCTGTGGTCTAGTGGTGTATCCTGTGGTCTAGTGGTGTACTCTGTGGTCTAGTGGTGTACTCTGTGGTCTAGTGGTGTATCCTGTGGTCTAGTGGTGTACTCTGTGGTCTAGTGGTGTACTCTGTGGTCTAGTGGTGTATCCTGTGGTCTAGTGGTGTACTATGTGGTCTAGTGGTGTACTCTATGGTCTAGTGGTGTACTCTGTGGTCTAGTGGTGTACTCTGTGGACTAGTGGTGTACTCTGTGGTCTAGTGGTGTATCATGTGGTCTAGTGGTGTACTCTGTGGTCTAGTGGTGTATCCTGTGGTCTAGTGGTGTATCCTGTGGTCTAGTGGTGTATCCTGTGGTCTAGTGGTGTACTCTGTGGTCTAGTGGTGTACTCTGTGGTCTAGTGGTGTATCCTGTGGTCTAGTGGTGTATCCTGTGGTCTAGTGGTGTATCATGTGGTCTAGTGGTGTATCCTGTGGTCTAGTGGTGTACTCTGTGGTCTAGTGGTGTACGCTGTGGTCTAGTGGTGTATCCTGTGGTCTAGTGGTGTATCCTGTGGTCTAGTGGTGTATCCTGTGGTCTAGTGGTGTATCCTGTGGTCTAGTGGTGTACTATGTGGTCTAGTGGTGTACTCTGTGGTCTAGTGGTGTACTCTGTGGTCTAGTGGTGTACTCTGTGGTCTAGTGGTGTACTCTGTGGTCTAGTGGTGTACTCTGTGGTCTAGTGGTGTACTCTGTGGTCTAGTGGTGTATCATGTGGTCTAGTGGTGTACTCTGTGGTCTAGTGGTGTATCCTGTGGTCTAGTGGTGTATCCTGTGGTCTAGTGGTGTATCCTGTGGTCTAGTGGTGTACTCTGTGGTCTAGTGGTGTACTCTGTGGTCTAGTGGTGTATCCTGTAGTCTAGTGGTGTATCCTGTGGTCTAGTGGTGTATCCTGTGGTCTAGTGGTGTATCCTGTGGTCTAGTGGTGTACTCTGTGGTCTAGTGGTGTACGCTGTGGTCTAGTGGTGTATCCTGTGGTCTAGTGGTGTATCCTGTGGTCTAGTGGTGTATCCTGTGGTCTAGTGGTGTATCCTGTGGTCTAGTGGTGTATCCTGTGGTCTAGTGGTGTATCCTGTGGTCTAGTGGTGTACTCTGTGGTCTAGTAGTGTACTCTGTGGTCTAGTGGTGTACTCTGTGATCTAGTGGTGTATCCTGTGGTCTAGTGGTGTATCCTGTGGTCTAGTGGTGTATCCTGTGGTCTAGTGGTGTACTCTGTGGTCTAATGGTGTACTCTGTGGTCTAGTGGTGTATCCTGTGGTCTAGTGCTGTATCCTGTGGTCTAGTGGTGTATCCTGTGGTCTAGTGGTGTACTCTGTGGTCTAGTGGTGTACTCTGTGGTCTAGTGGTGTATCCTGTGGTCTAGTGGTGTATCATGTGGTCTAGTGGTGTACTCTGTGGTCTAGTGGTGTATCCTGTGGTCTAGTGGTGTACTCTGTGGTCTAGTGGTGTACTCTGTGGTCTAGTGGTGTACTCTGTGGTCTAGTGGTGTACTCTGTGGTCTAGTGGTGTACTCTGTGGTCTAGTGGTGTACTCTGTGGTCTAGTGGTGTATCCTGTGGTCTAGTGGTGTACTCTGTGGTCTAGTGGTGTATCCTGTGGTCTAGTGGTGTACTCTGTGGTCTAGTGGTGTATCCTGTGGTCTAGTGGTGTATCCTGTGGTCTAGTGGTGTACTCTGTGGTCTAGTAGTGTACTCTGTGGTCTAGTGGTGTACTCTGTGGTCTAGTGGTGTATCCTGTGGTCTAGTGGTGTACTATGTGGTCTAGTGGTGTACTCTGTGGTCTAGTGGTGTACTCTGTGGTCTAGTGGTGTACTCTGTGGTCTAGTGGTGTACTCTGTGGTCTAGTGGTGTACTCTGTGGTCTAGTGGTGTACTCTGTGGTCTAGTGGTGTATCCTGTGGTCTAGTGGTGTACTCTGTGGTCTAGTGGTGTATCCTGTGGTCTAGTGGTGTATCCTGTTGTCTAGTGGTGTACTCTGTGGTCTAGTGGTGTACTCTGTGGTCTAGTGGTGTATCCTGTGGTCTAGTGGTGTATCCTGTGGTCTAGTGGTGTATCCTGTGGTCTAGTGGTGTACTCTGTGGTCTAGTGGTGTACGCTGTGGTCTAGTGGTGTATCCTGTGGTCTAGTGGTGTATCCTGTGGTCTAGTGGTGTATCCTGTGGTCTAGTGGTGTATCCTGTGGTCTAGTGGTGTATCCTGTGGTCTAGTGGTGTACTCTGTGGTCTAGTGGTGTACTCTGTGGTCTAGTGGTGTATCCTGTGGTCTAGTGGTGTACCCTGTGGTCTAGTGGTGTACCCTGTGGTCTAGTGGTGTACTCTGTGGTCTAGTGGTGTACTCTGTGGTCTAGTGGTGTAATTCTCTCTCGTGAGACCACGCTTTGATCGTGAAGAAAGATGGCCGCCAATTAGATGGACATAACCCTAACCCTAACACTAACACTCACCGGGCTATATAAGCTGACGTTAGGGACGTTAACATATCCCAGGCCACACCCCACCACCCCCCCCCCCCCACACACACACACACACAGCTCAGCTTGTGTGACTTACGTACTCACCATATTTTATCCGGATAAACATAGGCACACACCTACAGTTACACAAAAGCGACACACACACACACAAAAACACAAGAAAACACTCACTCACACAAACAGACTCATGTGCAAACAGGCTACAAACACTAAAAACTTTATAGCATGTAAGGTCAAGTAATATAATGGCATCTGTCATGGCGGCGTGTCGTAAAATATCACAGCTGTTTCCAAGGCAACGAGAACTGTTGTATAGATTCTCCCATAACATCAGGTAGCAGCACCAGACCAACACGGGACGAATATTTGATTTTATTTCCTTATAGATGATTCCAATGGTTACAGATTCATTTCCTAATATGTGTTTTAAACAATGTCTTTTTTATTTCATAATATATGATTCAAATATTGTCTGATTCATGTGTTTATTGCAATTGCAGGTTGCTATTTAACCCTAACTCTAACTCAATCCCAAACACTAGCCCTAGCCCTAACCCAAACCTAAACATAAACCCTAACCCATACTACCAGTAGTACAAACTACACCTGACATGGGCTCATAAATTCATATCTACAAACAAGCAATGAAAACATTGGAAATGTTGTCGAAAAAGAAGTTTTATCCATTGTTTCTTGGGCCAGAATAGATTGCCTTCTCTCTCGAGGGGATATTTTTTCATTGTTTCATTCATGGGGTAAAGTGAATGGAGAGACACAATAGAAACAGCAATAAACGATGGACTAGTGTTATCAATAGACATTTCCTATAGAAGCATTAGAATCATCAATCGACAGTACAGACTTGTGAAGGCAATCACACAGACGGTGGAACCATCCAACCACACAGACGGTGGAACCATCCAACCACACAACCACACAGACGGTGGAACCATCCAACCACACAGACGGTGGAACCAGCCAACCACACAACCACACAGACGGTGGAACCATCCAACCACACAGACGGTGGAACCATCCAACCACACAACCACACAGACGGTGGAACCATCCAACCACACAGACGGTGGAACCAGCCAACCACACAACCACACAGACGGTGGAACCATCCAACCACACAGACGGTGGAACCATCCAACCACACAGACGGTGGAAACAGCCAACCACACAACCACACAGACGGTGAAACCAGCCAACCACACAGACGGTGGAACCAGCCAACCACACAACCACACAGACGGTGAAACCAGCCAACCACACAACCACACAGACGGTGGAACCATCCAACCACACAGACGGTGGAACCAGCCAACCACACAACCACACAGACGGTGGAACCAGCCAACCACACAACCACACAGATGGTGGAACCATTCAACCACACAGACGGTGGAACCATCCAACCATCCAACCACACAGTCGATGGAACCACACAACCACTCAACCACACCTACCTGTATTTTTGGAGCAGCGCTTCGTGGATCACAACCTGGAGATGACGTCATGATGGGCTTTAATTTCACAGATTAATTGATGGTCTGCTCCGGATTAATTGATGGTCTGCTCCGGATTAATTGATGGTCTGCTCCAGATTAATTGATGGTCTGCTCCAGATTAATTGATGGTCCGCTCCAGATTAATTGATGGTCTGCTCCAGATTAATTGATGGTCTGCTCCAGATTAATTGATGGTCTGCTCCAGATTAATTGATGGTCTGCTCCAGATTAATTGATGGTCTAAAAAAGTGAATACGTTAACTTTATGCTGATAATTTTTGGAAATGTGGTTTTAATAAATGGCTTCTTGATATCCCACTGTGTTATAAACCAAGTAGTGCCAGAGGATGTTATATCAAGTGACAGTAATGTGTGGTTGATATTTTTTGGCCGGGTATTCTCTCCTCTTGTTGTTAGTTTCCTACATGGTTTAGAGATACAAATAGTCTCCCTTTATGTCAGCCCGGGGCAACTTAATACTGGCAGGGGAAGTAACCCAAGGAGGGAGGTAACTCATCAGAGGAAGCAACTTAACGAGCCAATTTGTTTACTCAGGCAGTCGCAGGCAGTTGTTATGGTTTATAAGTCAGGACAGTGAGAAGTAAGCAAAATCTGTGATGTCTTCTGTCAGTGATGTTCTAGGTCTGTGATGTCTTTAGTCAGTGATGTTCTAGGTCTATGATGTCTTCTGTCAATGATGTTCTAGGTCTGTGATGTCTTTAGTCAGTGATGTGCTAGGTCTGTGATGTCTTCTGTCAGTGATGTTCTAGGTCTGTGATGTCTTCTGTCAGTGATGTTCTAGGTCTGTGATGTCTTTAGTCAGTGATGTTCTAGGTCTATGATGTCTTCTGTCAATGATGTTCTAGGTCTGTGATGTCTTTTGTCAGTAATGTTCTAAGTCTATGATGTCTTTAGTCAGTGATGTTCTAGGTCTATGATGTCTTCTGTCAGTGATGTTCTAGGTCTGTGATGTCTTTAGTTAGTGATGTTCTAGGTCTATGATGTCTTTAGTCAGTGATGTTCTAGGTCTGTGATGTCTTCTGTCAGTGATTTTCTAGGTCTGTGATGTCTATAGTTAGTGATGTTCTACGTCTATGATGTCTTTAGTCCGTGATGTTCTAGGTCTGTGATGTCTTTAGTTAGTGATGTTCTACGTCTATGATGTCTTTAGTCAGTGATGTTCTAGGTCTGTGATGTCTTTAGTCAGTGATGTTCTAGGTCTGTGATGTCTTTAGTCAGTGATGTTCTACGTCTATGATGTCTTTAGTCCATGATGTTCTAGGTCTGTGATGTCTTCTGTCAGTGATGTTCTAGGTCTATGATGTCTTCTGTCAGTGATGTTCTAGGTCTGTGATGTCTTTAGTCAGAGTTGTGCTAGGTCTGTGATGTCTAATTTTACTTCAAATGAATTGTCAGCCCACTTCTCAAAAATTAAAGTCTTCAACAAGAAAGAGTTTGATCAATCGAACCGATCGGTCACGGCTGGTTGGTCAAACAGTTGTGGGCGGTGGTTAACCGTTATGTCAAACAAGAGTCACAGAAACAACACAGACAGAATGAACACAGAAATAGACAAAATGAATAGAGAAACAAAATGAACACAGAAACAAAATGAACACAGACACAATAAGCACAGAAACAGACAAAATGAACACAGAAACAACACAGACGAAATAAACACAGATAAAATAAACACAGACGAAAAAAACCACAGAAACAGACTAAATGAACACAGAAACAGACAAAATGAACACAGAAACAGACAAAATGAACACAGAATGAGAAAGAGAAACATAACAAGCCTACCAAAAATTGTTATATAACTGACACGATTTTGAAGTCCCGAGTGTTTTAGTCACAAATATTTAGTCACAAGTGTTTAGAAATAAATATTTAGTCACAAGTGTTTTAGTAACAAATATTTAGTCACGCGTGTTTTTTTCACAAATATTTAGTCACGAGTATGTAGAAACAAATCAGCACGTGCTTTAAGAAATTCCAACCTTGGCGAGATAACGAGGTTTAATCCATGTGAAGTTTAATCCATGTGAAGTTTAATCCATGCGGAGAACGTGGCTCTTCTCAGAGTAATGTGTTCTGTCCACTGAAGCATAAACTAGTGGGCAGTTACCTGGGCAGGTGGTCAGATGATGGCAACATAGAATCAAAGGTAATCAATAGACGCACCGCCATCACGCCACACACCAGGCTAACAACATCAGGGGGGGGGGGGACGGGCAACATGGAAGACACGGGGAATCTGGGAGTCGCGGAGTCGACGTTTCCATGGCAACCAAACAATCAATGCTACTAGGGAAACCTGGGATCGTGTCGCTGTGTTCACGGCGGGTGGGGGTTTCTGGGTGTAAAATATGGGGTGGGTGGGGGTTGTCTGAGTATAAAATATGGGGTGGGTGGGGGTTGTCTGGGTATAAAATATGGGGTAGGTGGGGGTTGTCTGGGTGTAAAATATGGGGTGGGTGGGGGTTGTCTGGGTATAAAATATGGGGTGGGTGGGGGTTGTCTGGGTATAAAATATGGGGTGGGTGGGGGTTGTCTGAGTATAAAATATGGGGTGGGTGGGGGTTGTCTGGGTATAAAATATGGGGTGGGTGGGGGTTGTCTGAGTATAAAATATGGGGTGGGTGGGGGTTGTCTGGGTATAAAATATGGGGTAGGTGGGGGTTGTCTGGGTGTAAAGTATGGGGTGGGTGGGGGTTGTCTGGGTATAAAATATGGGGTGGGTGGGGGTTGTCTGGGTATAAAATATGGGGTGGGTGGGGGTTGTCTGAGTATAAAATATGGGGTGGGTGGGGGTTGTCTGGGTATAAAATATGGGGTGGGTGGGGGTTGTCTGAGTATAAAATATGGGGTGGGTGGGGGTTGTCTGGGTATAAAATATGGGGTGGGTGGGGGTTGTCTGAGTATAAAATATGGGGTGGGTGGGGGTTGTCTGGGTATAAAATATGGAGTGGGTGGGGGTTGTCTGAGTATAAAATATGGGGTAGGTGGGGGTTGTCTGGGTATAAAATATGGGGTGGGTGGGGGTTGTCTGAGTATAAAATATGGGGTGGGTGGGGGTTGTCTGGGTATAAAATATGGGGTGGGTGGGGGTTGTCTGGGTATAAAATATGGGGTAGGTGGGGGTTGTCTGAGTATAAAATATGGGGTAGGTGGGGGTTGTCTGGGTATAAAATATGGGGTGGGTGGGGGTTGTCTGAGTATAAAATATTTATAACCTATTTATTATGTTCTTTTGTTAAGTCACCTGTACTGTACGAGTCGTTTATCATATGTGTTAATGTGTTAATGTGTTCATATGTCACATGTGTTAATGTGTTCATATGTCACATGTGTTAATATGTCGCATGTGTTAATGTGTTCATATGTCATATGTGCTAATGTGTTCACATGTGTTTATATGTTCACTTTTCACATGTGTTAATGTGTTCACTTGTCACATGTGTTAATTTGTCACATGTGTTAATGTGTATATGCTAAGACCCCATGCCAATTTTTCCATTACACAAATCCCACCCCCCCCCCCCCCCCCCCCCCCCACCCCCAGGAAGTGAGGTCAGCCGCTGAGTGGAGCCGGAAAAACTTGTCAAATTTTTTTTTTCATTTAACAAAAGCTTGTTTTGTTTTTTTACTTGAAACTCACCATCACACTGCTGGCCGTTGTACTGCATGTTTCAATACAACTTGCCTAATACAAATGGCCTAATACAAATGGCCTAATACAACTTGCCTAATACATGGCCTAATACAAATGGCCTAATACAAATGGCCTAATACAAATGGCCTAATACAACTTGCCTAATACAACTGGCCTAATACAAATGGCCTTAATACAACTGGCCTTAATACAACTTGCCTAATACAAATGGCCTAATACAAATGGCCTTAATACAACTGGCCTAATACAAATGGCCTTAATACAACAAGTCATAATACAACATGTTTTAATACAACAAAACTTAATACAAGTTTGATGTAAACTGCCTCAACACAATGGCTTTTAATTACAACTAACTTATCGGCCTCAGATGAACTAGTCTTAATACAACTGAGTGGAGGAAATAAATCGTAGTGAGCCAGTACAAGCTAATCAATGAATCTATCATTAGTTTGTGAATAAGTTGATGTGATTTGTAGATAACTTGTCATCATGGTGTCGAATAGTGGGAGGTGGGGGAGGGGAGAGCTTGGAGGTAGGGAGGTGGGGGGAGGGGAGAAGCTTGGAGGTGGGGGGAAGCTTGGAGGTAGGGAGGTGGGGGAGGGGAGATGCTTTGAGGTGGGAGGTGGGGGGGAGGGGAGAGCTTGGAGGTAGGGAGGTGGGGGGAGGGGAGAAGCTTGGAGGTGGGGGGAAGCTTGGAGGTAGGGAGGTGGGGGAGGGGAGATGCTTTGAGGTGGGAGGTGGGGGGAGGGGAGAGCTTGGAGGTAGGGAGGT